>NW_027498145.1:0-147695 GCF_021521415.1 Bidens hawaiensis
CTTGCTTTATATTCTTGTGATTTGTTTATGTGCTATGGTTTAACTGTTTATTCTCACAGGAACAGTTTGCATCTTTCTTTATTTATTATATATTATTATTGTTGTGTCTTGAACTAGTATTTTACTCACTCAACATGTGTTGTTGACAAATATATATTTTTTATGCATTTGCAAGTTATAGATTGGATTGCTTATCAAACTGAAGCTCAGTAGAGATGACTTTAGGATAATAAACATATACAAGAATTAGCTGGTTTTGTATTTGTAAATTTCTTTATTTTTTTGTATTTAAATGTTTGATAATAAATAAAAAGATATTGTCGCTTTATAATTTCATGATAGTACCTTGAGAGTTGTGGGCAATCAGCTCACGCACCGACATTCCGCCGTAGGTTGGGGTGTGACAGATTGGTATCAGAGCCGAAGGTTTTAGATAGGTCGTTAGTGTTGACTTAGTAACATGCTTAGGAGCCCCACACGTGCTTATTTGTTTACCTGATGTGTTCTATTTGATTGTTTACAGCTTACGTAATTACTTGCTAGAAATAGGTACTTATTGAAACTGCTTAGTTAATCGTTTATTTTATTGTCATGCACACACAACTCCGAAGCTATGCTTCACTCTCAAAATATTTTATAACTCCGAGACTATGTCTCATTGCTCAAAATATTTTTATAACTTCGAGGCTATGCCTCAATTTTAAAATATGTCTACTAAATTTTATTAGATTGCCTTTATTGTCGGAAATTTTCTTGCGAATTTCCTAGTTTTGTTTTTGCTCATTTTCACTTAAAACAAGGGATTGTGACAAGAGTCCCTACCATAGTGGAAATTGTCATGCGACCAGACACTTTAAGCGTTTAATGTAAACGGCTAAACGGTTACACCCTTTTATTGTGTTTTATTGTTTTTAAAATGTCTAGTCGGTGTAAAATCCATGGGACGCCATGGACACGCCAACGGTACATTTGCACAATTTGTTATATTAGCGATATTTTGTTGGAACATTCTCATCCGTGGTGATACACGAGATGTTTCAACTACTTATGCTTGAGTTCGTTTATTCGTTACTTATTTTGGTCGGTTTAAATCACCATATAACGCTCATGGGCCGACAAACTTAATCGATTCGTTGATTCGTTAATTAAGTTGGGTAATTCAAATTGCCATGTAATGCTCATAGGGAGGCCAACTCGCACGTTTATTTTGGTTTTGGTGCGCTAATAAGTTGGGAAAACAAAATGCCATGGAAAGCTCATGGAAACCCAACACCTCGAAAGAAAGTTCGTTATTTTTTTATTTGTTTATTTGTTTGTTTATTAGATTTTATACAAACGATTTATAATTAGATTTAATTATTCAATTGTTCTATTATTCTATTATTAAATTATTCAATCACTTACTTATTAAATCATTTGTGAATCAAGATCTATTGATTCGATCTATTCATACCCTCAAAACATTTTTATTCTCCTGATCAAATTCTTCATTTATCAAGACTCGATTATCACGAGCCACTCAAAACAATTTACACTTTATTATTGAATTGATTCTCACATAATCATCTTATCATGTTATTGCCAAAATAGCAAATAATTTAAACAATATTATTACACAATTTTAATAATCAAATGGCTTTTTCATACTCATGATATCATATACATAAACTATTAAACATAAACTTCAAGTATTCAACTTCAAATTTTAAATTATAAAACATATCAAACTTTGCTAAAACTCATTCACTCAACAAATTAACTCATTGATTATCAATTTAGATTATAACTTATCCTTAAGTTTTGAATAAACATCAAGATAACCTATTTAAGTTTCGTTTACACAATAACTCATGAATATACACAACTATCCAATCGTCTCATTAAATCACATCTTTATTAATTATAGAATGTTTTCTCAACATCCAAACAACATCAATTATTTATTTTCTATAATCACCTCATGGCCACATGTTAGTCAAGGAGATAGCTCCTGCAGTCTCTAAAATATCAACTCAATTCCAAAACATAAATGCAATATGGTTCATTAAACTAATTGTTAGTAATTTTAACTCACTGACCTCTACTCATTCTCTTAACAACAATAACAAACGCAAGTCTAAACATCAACTATATGTTGTTAATCAAATTAAAATCAATATCTACAAAAATCATAGCATCTTACACAAGAAACTTTACATCGAAAATTCACCCGTTATGCTTTACTTGCCTCGTACCACAAGACATTCCACAACGGTCTATGCCCCCTAATTCTAAAACACATGCTACGACGCTTGTTCAAATTTTATACCCTTCTACCTATAACTTGCTACAACTATGGAAATCCCTAATCACCTACGCCACGTGTGTTTTCGATTCAATCTTGTTCATTCAAGCTCAAAATTTCCAAACTTATTCTATTAAAACCTACTTTGCAACCGAATCAAAATGTTTCAATTAAATCAACTTCAATTGTTCAAATTTTTATAGATCTAATTAATCAAGTTATGTTAAATCAGATAAATCAAATCAATCATAACTAAGTTTATCAAAGAATATGTTTTGTCCATTTTATCTAAACATATTTTATCTTCTCAATCGTTCATTATAACAACTATTTATTCAATCTTTGGATTTAAACAATTTTAATTATAATAACTTATTGATTTTAAGTGATTATGCACATACAATAAAATCTCTTTTCAAAGGAAAACTTTCTATAATACCATACTCCTAGTTTATTTCCTGACCTCATCCATCCCAATTTCACCCTCAACCCTAAGTGTAACATCCTAAAAATAACGGACCAAAAATACCAAATTTCAAAGTCCAAGGGACTAAAATAGAAAATTCGGTTTTCCTGTCCCCTCACGATACGCGATAGATCAGAAGGAAAACCCATCGCGTATCGCGATGGGAAATTTTCAAAACCCAAGAAATATGTGGTCGGCCATACGCGACGGACCAAACCCGAATCATCGCGTATTGTGATGACGTGGTCTGATAGCCTAACACGTATCCAGCCACGTGTCACAAGGTGGCACCATGTTCCGCCACGTGTCATCACTTGGCACCGCGTCCGCCACATGGCAAACCTACAGGTGAGTCATCATAGCTATGTCGCGATACGCGACGACTATGTCTTGGCCCAATCGCGTATCGCGACGGGTCCCGAATTCAGCCTATAAATATGGGCTTTAGCCCATTCATTTCATCACACCAAACTTCAAGCTCACTTTCTCTCTCTAGAAATTACCCCCTCTCTGCCTCGTTTTGCGTGCCAGCGAACCTACACTTGTTTCCTCGTTTTCCGTGCCATTAAACCAACGATACCCCAAAGTGCCGACGACAATATCTTGAAGAACGTGCTATCCCAAGATGACCCAGACGCCCCACCTCGAAGTACGTCCCCGACAAGTTTTAAAGACCAGTGAACCTCGTTTTACGTAAAGGAAGGTGTTGATCAAGATTCGCGATATACGTGCAACCGTCGAAGTGCTGCCCGAGAGCCTAGAAAATAATAAGCCGAACAAGGTATGGATAATACTCGAATAAAATATTAATAAAATAATAAAGGCTAATACCCTAGTCGAGGGTATAGTCAATACCTCAAAAATAAACAAAAGAAAATAAAACAAAGAAAATATAAAGATAAAGATACAAATATAATTCTTTATTATAAATTAATATGATTTGTTATTTAAATAGATTTTAAATAATAATAAAAGATAATTCATAAAGAAATAAATGAAAGAATCTTCATTAATAAATAAAGATAAAAGTATTATTTAAAAAAAAATTAAATAGATAAATGAATATATATATATATACACTGTTTATATTATTAATATAAACTAAATGTTTATATATATATAAGTATAAACGCTTTTGGGAAAACGTAGATTATAGAAAAGAAAACATATCGAACTAAAGGTCTGAAGATAAGAATAAAAGATACATGATTTTAACTATAGGTTCAAACATGTTAGAGAAAGAAAAGTATACGTTTCTTAAAGAAAAAGAAACGTAGTGTTTAGAAAAGTTGACAAGTTAAACTAAGGGTTTTAAACTTGTAAAAAGAAAGAAAAGTATTTAGAACATAAGGTTCACCTTGTAAAAGAAAAGAAATAAGTTAAATTAAAGATTTTTAACTTATAAAAGAAAGAAAGAATATTTAAACTAAAGGTTTAAATAAAGAAAAGATATTTTAAACTAAAGGTTTAAAAGAAAATATAATCGAGGTAAAGATTATACAAAAGAGACTAGAGGTCTTAAGCTGGATTAAAGATCTGACTAAAAAAAATGTTATACTCGTACTATAGGTGCGAGATAGCAAAGAAGGAGAAAGACCTCGGTTAGTGTAATGAAGTTGATCAAATACAAGAAAAGGTGAATACGCCCCAAAACTTTTATAACTTGATAAATCGAGTCAAATTAGATTTTGATTACATGGGATTACGTATCCCTAAAACGATACAAATAATAAGTAAATGTTGGCCCTCAGGTTATTGTATACGTTGATTGGATCCTTACATATGTGGTAAAAAGTCGGTGGGCATACCGCACCACACCTGGTCACGACCTCCGCCACGATGGGCCCGACCTAAGTTACGTCCGAGTGAGACTGACCATGTGTATACTATGGTACCTAAGTAATGTTGAACGCTGCGGTGTTTGCTGAGCGGGTCGAGTTGAACTTAAAGTTTATAATTTGAAGTATGTTTTCAACTTAGTTATTCCTAAGCCACGATGGGCCGAGATCTAAGTTACGTCTTGAGGGGTAATTAAGTAAATAAAAATATTTTCGCGTCAGTGTGTTCACTAGCATATAGCTGACGTATTTTTCTAACATTTCAGGAAAATAGAGTATCAAGAATTAGAGTCATTCATGAAGTGGATATTCGCAAGGTACAGATGACTCATTGTTTAAATTATTAAAATAACATGCTAAATTTAACAAAGATTTATAAAAAAAAATATTTGGGTATTTATTACCCGAGAAGCTTTTCGAACAAAAGAATTTATATTTTATTAATAACTAGTAAATTACCCGGCGCGTTGCGCCGGGACCCGGTCAAATATGCTTATATACTTGTCATGCTACTCTAAATTCTAAGAGGCAAGCGTTAAAACAAATAAAATATTTAAGACGATGTTTATTTGGCCGTTAAAACCCGGACGTTAGTAAATCCGAGCATTGGTCGGTACCCTGCGTTGTGGCAGTGTGTCGACACGAATTTGGTCGGTTTCAGTTACTATACAGTCTAAACAATGCTGGTAAAAAACCTGAGCATTGTCAGTACCTGGTGTTGTGGCGGTGAGTCGACACGAATTTGGTCTGTTTCAGTTATGTTTTTTAAGGGGCAATATAAACAATATTGGTAAAACGTAAGCGGGAAAACCCAAAAATAAATTCGTCAAATTAACATATATAAAAAAAATAAAAGATTTAAAATGGTGTTTATTCGGTCCATAAAACCCGGGTGTTATTAAAACTCAAGCGTTGTTGGTCCTGGCGTTACGGTGGTGAGTCGACATCAATTCGGTCGGTTTTCAGTAACGCTCTATATGGTTCCAGAAATAAAACAAAAATATCTGTAAAATCCAGTCGTTGGTAAATCATGTGCGTTGTCTGTTCCAGACGCTGTAGTGGTGAATCAACACGAATAACCGTTTGATCATCAAACTTGAAAAAAAAAAGAAAAATATATATATAATACTTGGACAGTCTGGCGCCGCCAAATAGATCAATCATAGTCCATCGGCACCAAACTTTCTTTTTATTATATATAATAATGGTTTGAAAGTGTATAAAATATTTTATTATAATAGTAAAAAAATCTTCCGCTAAAATAAACTATGATATATTTACAAAACCGGTACCAACTGTTGATCACATGCCTAGGCCCTAAGTCGGGGTGTGACAGGTTGGTATCAGAGCCATCTATCTTAGTGAATTAGGTATTCATTTATACCTAGGCTTTGATCAAGTGATAGATAAAAATCTTATTACAAAATTTTATAGGTTTAGGAAAAATTTAAATACTAAATTAAACAATATCAAAATTATAATAATATTTAAAAAAGGTTAAGGATAAAATATAAACAAATATGGATAAGATAGGAATGCATTTCTATTTAAATCAATAATGTGGAAATATGACTAAAGAAACAAGTTAATTTCCGACGAAAAAGGAAGAAGAGCTATACCCCAAAATTTACTATATGAATAGTAAAGGGGTTACAGCAAACAAAGACAAAGGGAAAAATACTTGAAACATGATCAAGTAAAATAAACCAATTAATAGAAAAATTCATTGGAAAAAAATACCCTAAAAAGATATAAATAAAGAACCTCATTCATGATAAACAAGTAAACAGGAATTATAAAAAGAATAAAGCAAATGATTCATCCAAATTATAGCAATAAGATTTCCTAAACCATTTCGTAATAGAAAATCTTGCGCAATACAAGATATGTTTTGATTCCCTTAAATATTTAATATATCTGTGGATTATTGTAGCATGTCAAAGAGGAAAACATAAACTCATCCAAAGAAGTTAGAAGTGAGAGGAACATTAGAAATAAAGAAATGAACAGAGACGAAGTTCAGGAAATAATTAATGAAGCTGTGGATCCGATAATGAAGATGCTTAATAACCCTAGCAATTAAGATCAAGCCAAAGAACTCAAAGCGAACCTGATTCTTCAAAAGAAAGTTGTAACCAATTTAGTCAGGAGAACGACTTAAAGAATAAGATTAGCAAGAAACCCAAACTTCATCCAAAAAATATTATTGAGAGTTTCAAAGCCTATAAACCTAAGAAATTCCGTAGAAATGAAAATACTATATCTACCTTGAAATGGCTTAAGGAGCAAGAATCAATATTGAGCAATATTACTTGCACAAATAAACAAGTCATTTGGTGTTCTTCACAAATGTTCAAAGATAAAGCTCTTGAGTGGTGGAGAATATTACTTCAAGCTAAAGTAAATGAAGCAATGTACAGTTTTAGTTGGGAAGATTTTAAAGATTTTATTTTACATAAATTTTCCCCAATTAACAAAATAAAACAAAACCAAATCGTACCATGGGACCAGAAGGTCGTTAATAACAATCTCAAGGAATAAAATGCTTAATTCTTATAATATTGTCAAGTAACTCCGCAATTAGATGATTTGGAGTTTGACAAAATGATGAAATATATATCTGGACTACCAAAAGAAACGATAAGGGTAGTAAGATTTCATGTACCACAAACAACCTCCGAGGCCATGATGTTGGCCAAATATACATTAAAGCCAAAAGAAAAAGAGAATAATAACGCAAAGGAAGTAAAGAAAATCAAGTAAGAGAAAAAAATGACTAAATTCATAAGACCCATATGTGAAAACTGTGGAAAGAGGAATCAAGGAAAATGTAGAAAGCAAATCAACATAGTCATGTGTACTTTCTGTAAAAAGAAAAGGTCATTCAGAAAATGATTGTAGAAGAAAAGAAGTGATGTGTTTCACATGTGGAGAAAAAGGACATTTCCAGAACAATGTTTGGAAAATAAAACAAGTAGGAGCCAAGATGAAAAGAAGAAAGTTGGAACACTCCTGACGAATACATGAAGAAATGTCAGGACAATCAAACAAAGACAATAATAGGTCAAAGGAATGTTAACTCTTGTAATAACTATTAGTCTAGTTAACTCTTGTAACCCGTTTACAACTCGTTTTAAACGAGAGATTTTGTAACAATGAATGGGTATTTAAGTTCCTAATATATATAAAGAAAATATTAGCATATAGATCATGTCTTTACACAAGAATGCTATTATTTATTTAAGTTTAGTTTTTAGAACTACAAATAAAATAATTTATCATGAACAGAAAAATAAATAATAAGAAAAGAATCGATTAAATTAAGACATAACAATATCAATCCTTAAAGTAGATAGGAACTAAGAAAGAATCAAAAGGACGATCGATGGAAGGAAACCATCAAAATCATGAAGGATAGGGTGTCATGTGTAATATTCGTTATTTTTTTCGAATCAGAAACCCAACACATATATCGTTTATGATTATTTTTATTTATTATTAATTCGAACGTTCAACGCTAAATAAATTATCGCGCAGTTTAAACATATGATTTTTTCTTTTATTGATTTATGTTTGTTATTTATCGATTTAACTATGAGTTATGTACAAAATCCACCGCTAGCTAACATTTATCCACTAGTGTACCCAATCCTAAAGTTTAGGGACTAAATTGCAAAAATTATCCAAAACCCTTCTCTACTTTCTCCCTTTCCCGTCACCACTGTCGCCCCCCCCCCCACTTGCTTCATGACCCACGATTAAGGCCTGGAATCACGAAATTGACTTTGTATAAACATTAAGTAATCAAAAACGCGTCCAAATCATACCTTAATTGTGTTAATCAACAACCAATTGACAGCTCAATGCTAAAAACGAACCGTGGATCATTCGATTCCAAAACCGTATATAAAATCGTTTATGTTTCAATTAAACTCGTCCACAAATCACTCAAGCTATCACGACCTAAACCCCTATACTCGTTAGACCAGTTCACTCTTTATAACTCGTTCTTTCATCAATAAACCTCCGGCCCTACTTGATCTCGTTCACCCACCTCTGATCGTTGTTAGAGGTAATTGTATACATGGTTAGAATCACGATGTTGTGTTGATTAAAAGCCCTAAGGCTTATTGGATAAACATTTAATAGATTTGGATCAATTGATTTCGTTAGGGTTCTTAGCCAAATCTGTTGATGTTTGCTTATGTTTATATTATTTGGGTTCTGGGTATTGTTGCAAGATGTTGGATGGTTCAACTGCTTAAGACACTTGAATCCCATAAACTCGTTAGACCAGTTTACTCTTTATAACTCGTTCTTTCATCAATAAACCTCCGGCCCTGCTTGATCTCGTTCACCCACCTCTGATCGTTGTTAGAGGTAATTGTATACATGGTTAGAATCGCGATGTTGTGTTGATTAAAAGCCCTAAGGCTTATTGGATAAACATTAATAGATTTGGATCAATTGATTTCGTTAAGGTTCTTAGCCAAATCTGTTGATGTTTGCTTATGTTTATATTATTTGGGTTCTGGGTATTGTTGCAAGATGTTGGATGGTTCAACTGCTTAAGACACTTGAATCCCAGGGTGGAGGTCGCGGGTTCGACCCCTGCCACCCCCGTTTTGCCTTTATTTTTAGTATTTTTGTTAAACTAATCAATTTCATTGATTTTAAAACCTTAATAAAACCAATATATTAACTCGTTGCTTTCCGAAACTCGGTGAAAACTATATATATATATAGATACATATATATAATATTTGTATAATAGTTATTAAAAGTTTATAAGGGTTTTGTAATGAATATTTAAAAAGATTTTGTTTATTTAGAATACGTAAATTAAGGTATATAATATTATATTAAATAATAATTTGGCTAGGTAATTTATAATCAAATGGCATTTTTATAAATATATATAAAAAGTTACCGCTTAAATAATATAAGTACGAATATTTTATAAACAATTATATTTTATGCAATATTAAGTTATAAGTAATCTTCATTAATCTTTATCTTTAAATAAAATATGCTAAACGCTCAATACCCGTTCCTATCTCATTTTCTCTCTTAGTCTATTTGTTAATTTGTAGTTTTCCCGTTATTACACTTGTTAGGATTTGACTTTGCTACCTCTTGAGGGCAACGATTATTCTCTAACCAATCTTAACGTATTTATTCATTTGCTTATTCTCTAAGGTGAATTTACATATCCCCCTTTTTCATCTTTTAAATTTTGGGGGTGGCATGTTTACCCTGTTTAAATTACTCATTTTATTTATTCATCTATTCATAACACAATTCAATATATATTTATGTGTGATTATTGCATGCTCTATGATAATGCTCTATGTGCTTAATTGTTTATTTTATGTTTGGTGGTTGGTATCTCATCCTCATCTAGTATGATCATACACTTACCCAAGTACTTTTATTTCGAATCAATAGGAACGGGTCCACATCTATTTAATTGTTTTACATTTTTCATGGGAATTGTGATGCTCAACATTAACATATGAATTGTGGTTTTTATCTATATATGTATCTCAAATAAAACTTATGTATTCTCACCAACATTCGTGTTGGCAAACTCTATTTTTATACATGCTACAGGTACAAGTAATTTACATTGATCAAGATTGAAGATATTAGTTTTTACCTTACGATATGATGTAATTGTTTTTATTATTATAATTGTGTACTTGTTTTGATATTAATGAATTAAATAGTTATCGTCACTTTAATTAGTGTCTTTTGAGCTACTGTCCAATCAATACGTTACGCCCCGGCATGTTACGCATTTGGTCGGGGTGTGACAGATTGGTATCAGAGCCGAAGGCTATAAGATAGGTGGTTAGATATAAAGGCCTAGTAGCATGCTTAGGGTCCCTATACGTGATATGTCTCTACGTGTTTGCACTTTGAATTATATTATTGATTGCAGTAGCTTAAATACTATTTGATGATTTAATATTATTCTTGTACACAAAATCACACACTTAATCCGAGGCTATGCCTCACTCTCAAAATTGTTTTCAAAACTTTAGGATGATTTAAAAAAAATTGGAAATTCCATAAGAAATCCCGCCTTTTCACTCCCCTCTCCTTGAGGATGATTCGTGGGACGGATATGTAGTAACTGTAAGAGGGACGCAGTTGTTTACCGAACCCTTGACACCAAGGCTTGCGAGCCTAAGGAAGTGAAATGCGCATAAATCTCAATCAACTGCGAGACCTGGTTGCCTTCCTGGAGTGTTCGGTAAGGGTGTGGAACTTGTTAGGCCAAAGCATATCACACCAAACGTACCCGAATCTGCTACCCTCATTGTATCAAACGTGGTCATGTGACGATCACACTCTTATATCAACGATGAGATTTTTATTTAAATTTTTCTATTATGTTAAAAATGAATATTTTCTCAAATTATCAATTTCATCAATACTCTAAGTTAAGGTTATTAAAATTTTATTTTGTATTCTCATGAATTTTCACAAAACTCGAAATTTCACATAGATATACAAATTTTTTTCCCCAAAACATAATAATTTTTTTTTCACGTTTTGTCATTGTAGCATTTCTTCTTCCCGCCTTATCAACCGTAACCGTCTACTAGCAACTCGGACCGTAGCGTGTCATGCCGCAGCACCAAAGGAATCGTGGAAGACCTCCCAACAATCATCTCTCAATTGCAAAATGTCAATGCCTCTTCATCATCTACAACTCCGAACCCAATTGCTTACCCCCACAAACAATTCAAGAGTGCCAACCCGCCACAATAATTCGGTATCGACGGTGCTACCATTCTCCTCCAATGGTTCGAAGAAATGGAGAGCATATTCCTCCATTGTGAATGTCCTGAGGACAAGAAAACCACTTACGCCTCGAGCATGCTCAAGAAGAATACCCTCAATTGGTGGAACAGTGAGAAGCGCATGCTTGGCACTGAGGTTGCCATGGCCTTGCCATGGGATGACCTCAAGAAACTCATGCTCAAGAAGTTTTGCCCGAAACATGAGCTTCGGAAGTTGGAAGTGGAGATTTGGAATTTTAAACAAGAAAGTGGAATTGACGCCATCTACAACGATCATTTCCATGAACTGAGCCTTCTCATCCCCCACATGGTCACTCCCTTGAACGTTCAATTGACAAGTACATCTCAGGTTTGCCTATGCAAATCCAAGATTCCGTCCTAAGTCGTGACCCTCAAACCTTCCATGACGCCATCACCTTAGCCGGTACCCTCACCGAAAACCACGTTAAGGCCGGGACCTTAACGCGGAAAAAAATTTCAAGAAGCCCGATGATAAGTCTGCATCCGATCCCACCAAAGAACCCAAGCCCGAATCTCCCAAACCCGAGTCTTCTAAGCCCGAATCCTTCAATCACAGCAACTCTCCTTATTACCGCAACAATAAAAGAAAGTCCAATTCCCAAAACTATGTATTGGCCCAATCACAAGCCCAACCCACCAAGAAACCCTACACAGGACCCCACCCATTATGTGATACGTGTAGCTTTCACCATTCGCCTATCCTCAAGTGTCGACAATGCACCCATTGCAATCGATTTGGTCACCTTTTACCACATGCCGTGAACGCAACCAACTTTTGATGCAACCATTTACCTCACCTCTATCCCAACCCTTACCTTATGCTCAACCGTTTACTCAATCCCCCTCAAATATTAGAGCTTGTTACAATTGTGGAGACCCTAACCAATATCGCAATGCATGCCCAAGACTTGCACACATGAACCAACTCCAATCCTACCCAACCCAAACCACTCAATATCAAGCTAACCAAGCCCAAGTAAATCAACATCAACCAATCCAAGCTCAACCCATACTAGAAATTCAAACCCAACCCATTCAACCAATTCATGTCAACCAAATCCCAATCAACCAACCAACCACAAGTAACCAAGCTACTCAAGGACAAGTGTGTTACATCAACGGTTCCCAAGTTTAAGTCTAACCCTTTATGAAGACATGCTACGCAAAAGACGTTTCTTTTATTTAGTTCTTTTCATTTAAATCTAATGTATTAACTTCATTAAATCTCCGGTATTTTTATAATTAAGAATTATGGTTATCTATAATAGTATTCAATCTCTCATTTACTCATATCTTGTCGATTATTGCATTATTTATTGTTACATAATTTATTATCATGATTTAAGTGGTCTATAACCGACTGTTTACCAGGACTATATTGCATGGCTATGCCATGGTTATCTAATAGAACCTTATTTGTATAATGAACTACCTATGACCGATTCCTACATACGCTTTGGAAATTGGGACTATGAACATGTGTTGTACATAGTTATCTAATAGGAGTCACATGTACAAATTTTATTTCGATATTTTAATACATGACTACCTAAACCCTCCAAACTCACCACATTCTCATGGTACTCTTATCTCATCCCATCGATTTTATAATCTTGGTTTCAACCCTCAACTATTATTATATTCATAAGTCATGTGTTTCGTTTGTTGTGTGAACCGATTATTGCGTGAGTTTTGTCGTCGTCACAAGTATTTTCTCTACATCGTAGGTGTAACTTGTATAATTTTCCTCTATCTATTTATTTCATTTTTTTTGTTATCACTTCCAATGGTTAACTTCAATAATATCATTTATATTTATTTTATTATATTTATTTATTATTATTATACTTAAGATTATTTACTAGTTATTTATGATCATTAAATTTCCCATATTTATCTATATGTTCATTGTCTTGATCAAATGATTTTATTTAAATACCAAAAAAAAGGGGGAGTTTTCTTTTACACATGTTTTCTAACCCGCACAACGGGACAAACCATATGCATCATGCGACGATCTAAATAATAATGAGTGCACGCATAATTATCGAAATCCTCGCATGGAACTCATGTTGAATACGGTTGTGTGTCATAACTCGGAACCTAGGGTGATTTTGGGTAACGGTACAAATATTGACGTGATAAGGGCATGGTGGATACGCCGCTAGTACATCCTATATATAAGTGTCCTTATCATGCCATTCGTTTGTAGCGTTATTTGGGTCACCTGAAAATCTGTGTTATTTTTTTCTATATAAAAAAAAATCTCTTGACACTTACTTTCTTTCTTTATGTTATATTTTTCTTTTATATCGGGACGAAATTTTCAAAAAGTTGTGAATAGTGTAACATTCTTTATTTTTTTCGAATCTGAAACCCAACACATATATCGTTTATGATTTATTTATTATTAATTCGAACGTTCAACGCTAAATAAATTATCGCGCCATTTAAACATATGTATTTTTCTTTTATTGATTTATTTTAGTTATTTATCGATTTAACTATGAGTTATGTACAAAATCCACCCCTAGCTAACATTTATCCACTTGTGTACCAAATCCTAAAGTTTTGGGACTAAATTGCAAAACTTATCCAAAACCTTTCTTTTCTTTCTTCCTTTCCCGTCACCATTATCGTCCCCCCCCCACCCATTGCTTCATGACCCACGATTAAGGCCTGGAATCACAAAATTGACTTTGTATAAACGTTAAGTGATCAAAAAAGCGTCCAAATCATACCTTAATTGTGTTAATCAACAACCAATTGACAGCTCAATGCTAAAAACGAACCGCGAATCATTCGATTCCTAAAACCGTATATAAACTCGTTTATGTTTCAATTAAACTCGTCCACAACTCACTCAAGCTATCACGACCTAAAACCCTATACTTAGTTAGACCAGTTCACTCTTTATACTCGTTCTTTCATCAATAAACCGCCGGCCCTGCTTGATCTCGTTCACCCACCTCTGATCGTTGTTAGAGGTAATTGTATACATGGTTAGAATCGCGATGTTGTGTTGATTAAAAGCCCTAAGGCTTATTGGATAAACATTAACAGATTTGGGTCAATTGATTTAGTTAGGTTTCTTAGCCGAATCTGTTGATGTTTTCCTATGTTTATATTATTTGGGTTCTGGGTATTGTTACAAGATTTGGATGGCTCAACTGGTTAAGACACTTGAATCCCGGGGTGGAGGTCGCGGGTTCGACCCCTGCCACCCCGTTTTGCCTTTATTTTTAGTATTTTTGTTAAACTAATCAATTTCAATGTTTTTAAAACCTTAATAAAACCAATATATTAACTCGTTGTTTTCCGAATATCAGTTAAGACTATATATATATATACATATATCTATACTATCTTATAATACATATAGGAAGGATACAAATGTATTTTCACCAAAACTCTTAAATTTAAGACTTTTACTATTTTTATGCAGAAGGTACAACTGGTTATAGCATAAGTTTGAAAGTGTGTGAATTAGGTGGCATGACTAAATGAATTTTTGAAATTTGAATCACTAATCCCTATATTTGTTCATCGCTGCTTCCGCCTTTCTCTCTCTATTTCTTTTCTTTCTTCAAAACTAACTTCTGTATCCTCTCTTCAGCCTATGACTATCTATGGAGTTACTTGATTCCATTGAATAGCGATCTTACACAGGTGATCATTAATTATTTAGATCTCACTTTAACAAGGGTTTTTAATGGTTAGTTTCCAGTTTGTGTCATTCTTGCCTTCGTAGTTGTTTAATAGTGATCCTACGCAGACCACCGGACTACACTAGTAAATTAAGCCTAATTGAGGCAGCAGCCTGGGAGGTACATAAACAACGTTGTATAATCACCATCGGAATCAAAAGCAAGAAGGCGTGATGCTTTGGGGAACATCATATTCTGAGTAATCAGACATACCGCCACCACTTTTGCTGTACGTTCCTTTTTTTCCTTTGATTGTTCTAATATTTTCATTTTCGTTTAGTTTTTTTTTCTATTTATGGCTCTGTTTTGTGTTAAATCTTTGAAATTGAAACATCATCTGAACATTTTGATAGGTTGGACAGATGCGAAGGTTGGTAGGTTTCATTCTCAGGTGTGTTTTTTTAACTGAAGTTGAGATTAATATTTGCTAATTTGGTATGCTATATATCCTTTTAAGTCAAAAGTTTAGTATATGCTAATTCCATATCAAACAAACCAGTTACTTATAACAATTGTTATACTGAATAAAAAATGAGAACATTATGAACTTTCACATTAATAATTTATTTTATGATTACAAATAAGTGATGTTATTTTCTATCGGATGGGTAAATATGTTAATGTTCTGAAGGAGTAATTAGAATATTATAACATAAGCAATTCCTTTAAAAAATTTCGGTTTGAATCTATATTAAATTTGTGCATGTAAGCTGTTTGTTTTTTTTTCAAGGAAATTGGTTATTGATTCTGTTATTTGATTCAATCATGCTCATTTGATGCAATTTTCACATGACAAAGCTATTAATTTGGTGTTATTGAGGCCTCAAAACAAGAATGCACAGAAAAGAAGACAAAATAATATTTATACTCTATTGAATTTTGACAACATAAAGAAAAAAGTTAAAACATTGCACAAAAAAGTTTGGGCGGGCTAAGTATTTCAGGTTATGAGTCGGGCCAAACCGAGTTATGGGCATAATGAGTTCGGGGCAAAATGTGTCATTTTGGTCAAAACCGTCAAGTATTGGACACAGAAGTGCAGGGGCAATTTGGTCGAAACTGTCATCTATTTCTCAGAGAAATGCAAGGGTAAATTTGTTACCAGTGTGTTGCGGGTATCGTCTGGTTTTAGCATTTGTCAGAAAAAGGGCATTTTGTCTAAACTTGGTCATTTAAATTAAAACTTCTTTTATATTTCTATTATAGTTTGTTGTTAGTGTTTTTTCTTGATATTTCGATCTGTTGTCTAATTTCATTTATTTATAATTTCGTCTGAGTCGGCCAGGGTTGCTAAAAATTGGCAGCAGCAGCTCACTAGCTCAACATCACAACTTGATAATTTAGATTTTGTATATTCTACTACTAGAAAACTGTGATCTTTTGAGAATGTGCATAATTTCTTTTTATTTTTAAACAAGTTAGTAATTTCGTTAATATAGTTGTTATAATCGTTCCCCAATTTACTGCTTATGGTTCATTTGCATAATTTAGTATATTTGATTATTATTTTTTGTTTCCGGATTATTGGTTTCATTGTTGTATGTTTTGGTGATTGTTGATTGTTCCTTTACAACACATGAGTGTTTGCAGAAGAACTTATTTTTCTAACTCTTCTCATAGTTCGTGTAAGGCCCCGTTACCGGTGCCTCACCTTTGGACGTTGGATTTACTCATTCACATAGTTCTAGTCATTAGAGTTAATAAAAACATTCGCGGAATATAAAAACTTTCATTAACAGTACATTAATCCATAACTTGTCTTAGAATGAATACCTTGTCTTTCAAAATAACATAATATTAAACACAACGAACGGGGGTCCGGCGGCAGCGCCCCTGGCAGCGGGGTTCTAGGGACGGCATCCCCTAGCGGTGTCCAAGGGGCAGAGCCCCTGGCTTGGGTTAAGCTGCCAGGTCAGCTTGGAAAAATTTTATTTTCATTAACTGTCTTAACACATTTTCCATTAACATTTTAAGTTATTTTCTAAGTTGGCTTGATTGTTAAGTTTAAGTTAATGGGCTAGTTTGTCTAAATTGGATATGGGCTTAGCTGATTTAGGTCCAACTGTCCATTATGGTATCTGGGCCCAACTCGACTCATGCCCAAATCCAAGCAAATAACAGAGTGACCGAGAACCTGTTCTGGCCGAGAACTATGATCTGATCGAGAACTATGGTTTGACCGAAAACACATGTTTTGGCCGAAAACCCGTATCTGACCGAAAACCCCGTGGCCGAGAACTCATTAGCCGAAATCTCTCGTTGACCGAAAACCACATGGTTGACTACGGATTCTCAAAATTGGCCGAGAACCCTCAGGTCCAATGTTTTCAGTTCATTTCTCCATCCCAATCATTTTTTTATTCATCACTGGTACTGTTTTATGGTTTATAACCAGAATTTCAACTACTCTTTAAATGTTTTGCATCCACCACTATGCCAATATCTAGATCTAATTCGTTTTAGCATAAAGTTTGGACCTTTATAAGTTTAAAATGTTCTAGGATAGATCTAGAGTTTCCTTTATGAACCGTTTATATCTATGAGTCCATTTCATCCATTTTAATCATCAAGTTTGTATTTTTATGAAACATCTAGACCCGATCTACTATAGGATCAAGTTTCATGGCGAAACGTTCATAAAAATGTAACCTTTAAGCTTAAAACGGACCTTTAGACGTTAGTAGAGTCACGGCTAGCTTGATACACGACCTTGGACTCATTAGCTCACTTGTATGATCGAAGATCTATGATTACTATGATCGGTTTATGGTTTGGAAAATGGGTGGCGGCTAAGGAAGGTATTTTATGGCTTAAGTGTGTGTTTTAAGGTGTAGAGAGAATAAGATGGATGGAAATAGAAAGATTTAGGGTTTAAGGGGTATTTATACTCCCTTAAGCCCATGGACCTAAGGCCGATCTTTCCTTTTTAGCCCATGTTCAACTCCTCTAATTAGCCTACTTATCTATCTATCATTATTATTTATAATCTACTAACTCGGGTAAATTCTCGTCCGTTAAAACATATAATATATTAAAATATTATTATTGAAATTTTGGGATGTTACAAGTCTTCCCTCCTTAAAGAGGTTTCATCCCCGAAACCTAACTAAACAAATCCGGGTAAAACTTGCGCATCTCATCCTCAGCTTCCCAAGTCGCATCTGACCCCTTGCGGTGCTTTCATATCACCTTTACCAAGGGTATAACCTTATGACGAAGCTGCTTTTCCTTGCGATCAACAATCTCTATGAGTTGCTCAATGTAGTTCAGCTGCTCATCAACCTCGATGTCCATCAATGGCACGTGAGACGTGTCATCAGCTAGACATTTCCTCAAGTGAGAAACATGGAAGGTTGAATGAATTCCCTCTAATTCATTAGGTAAATCCAGCTTATAAGCCACTTCTCCTACACGATCCACGATCTTAAATGGTCCAATGTATCTCGGACTCAACTTTCCCTTCTTTCTAAAGCGAATGGTCCCTTTCCAAGGCGAGAACTTGAGCATCACATTGTCGCCAAAGTTAAACTCAATCGGTCGTCGCCGCTTATCACATACGACTTCTGCCTGTCTTGAGCAGCTTTCATTCTAGCCTTAATCTGATTGAACTTTGAAGACGTTTCTTGAACAACTTCTAGGCTTCCCATCTCTTTCTGACCAATCTCTCCCCAACACACCAGGGTTCTACATCGTCTACCATAGAGCATTTCGAACGGTGGCATTTTCAAACCCGCACAACGGGACAAACCATATGCATCATGCGACGATCTAAATAATAATGAGTGTATGCATAATTATCGAAATCCTCGCATGGAACTCATGGTGAATACGGTTGTGTGTCATAACTCGGAACCTAGGGTGATTTTGGGTAACGGTACAAATATTGACGTGATAAGGGCATGGTGGATAAACCGCTGATACATCCTATATATAAGTGTCCTTATCATGCCTTTCGTTTGTAGCGTTATTTGGGTCACCTGAAAATCTATGTTATTTTTTTCTATATAAAAAAAAATCTCTTGACACTTACTTTCTTTCTTTATGTTATATTTTTCTTTTATATCGGGACGAAATTTTCAAAAAGTTGTGAATAGTGTAACATTCTTTATTTTTTTCGAATCCGAAACCCAACACATATATCGTTTATGATTTATTTATTATTAATTCGAACGTTCAACGCTAAATAAATTATCGCGCCGTTTAAACATATGTATTTTTCTTTTATTGATTTTTTTTTTGTTATTTATCGATTTAACTATGAGTTATGTACAAAATCCACCCCTAGCTAACATTTATCCACTTGTGTACCCAATCCTAAAGTTTTGGGACTAAATTGCAAAACTTATCCAAAACCTTTCTTTTCTTTCTCCCTTTCCCGACACCATTGTCGCCCCCCCCCCCCCATTACTTCATGACCCACGATTAAGGCCTGGAATCACAAAATTGACTTTGTATAAACGTTAAGTGATCAAAAACGCGTCCAAATCATACCTTAATTGTGTTAATCAACAACCAATTGACAGCTCAATGCTAAAAACGAACCGCGAATCATTCGATTCCTAAAACCGTATATAAACTCGTTTATGTTTCAATTAAACTCGTCCACAACTCACTCAAGCTATCACGACCTAAAACCCTATACTTAGTTAGACCATTTCACTCTTTATACTCGTTCTTTCATCAATAAACCGCCGGCCCTGCTTGATCTCGTTCACCCACCTCTGATCGTTGTTAGAGGTAATTGTATACATGGTTAGAATCGCGATGTTGTGTTGATTAAAAGCCCTAAGGCTTATTGGATAAACATTAACAGATTTGGGTCAATTGATTTCGTTAGGGTTCTTAGCCAAATCTGTTGATGTTTTCCTATGTTTATATTATTTGGGTTCTGGGTATTGTTACAAGATTTTGGATGGCTCAACTGGTTAAGACACTTGAATCCCGGGGTGGAGGTCGCGGGTTCGACCCCTGCCACCCCGTTTTGCCTTTATTTTTAGTATTTTTGTTAAACTAATCAATTTCAATGTTTTTAAAACCTTAATAAAACCAATATACTAACTCGTTGTTTTCCGAATCTCAGTTAAGACTATATATATATATATACACTATCTTATAATACATATAGGAAGGATACAAATGTATTTTCACCAAAACTCTTAAATTTAAGACTCTTACTATTTTTATGCAGAAGGTACAACTGGTTATAGCATAAGTTTTAAAGTGTGTGAATTAGGTGGCATGACTAAATGAATTTTTGAAATTTGAATCACTAATCCCTATATTTGTTCATCGCTGCTTCCGCCTTTCTCTCTCTATTTCTTTTATTTCTTCAAAACTAACTTCTGTATCCTCTCTTCAGCCTATGACTCTCTATGGAGTTACTTGATTCCATTGAATAGCGATCTTACACAGGTGATCATTAATTATTTAGATCTCACTTTAACAAGGGTTTTTAATGGTTAGTTTCCAGTTTGTGTCATTCTTGCCTTCGTAGTTGTTTAATAGTGATCCTACGCAGACCACCGGACTACACTAGTAAATTAAGCCTAATTGAGGCAGCAGCCTGGGAGGTACATAAACAACGTTGTATAATCACCATCGGAATCAAAAGCAAGAAGGCGTGATGCTTTGGGGAACATCATATTCTGAGTAATCCGACATACCGCCACCACTTTTGCTGTACGTTCCTTTTTTTCCTTTGATTGTTCTAATATTTTCATTTTCGTTTAGTTTTTTTTTTCTATTTATGGCTCTGTGTTGTGTTAAATCTTTGAAATTGAAACATCATCTGAACATTTTGATAGGTTGGACAGATGCGAAGGTTGGTAGGTTTCATTCTCAGGTGTGTTTTTTTAACTGAAGTTGAGATTAATATTTGCTAATTTTGTATGCTATATATCCTTTTAAGTCAAAAGTTTAGTATATGCTAATTCCATATCAAACAAACCAGTTACTTATAACAATTGTTATACTGAATAAAAAATGAGAACATTATGAACTTTCACATTAATAATTTATTTTATGATTACAAATAAGTGATGTTATTTTCTATCGGATGGGTAAATATGTTAATGTTCTGAAGGAGTAATTAGAATATTATAACATAAGCAATTCCTTTAAAAAATTTCGGTTTGAATCTATATTAAATTTGTGCATGTAAGCTGTTTGTTTTTTTTTCAAGGAAATTGGTTATTGATTCTGTTATTTGATTCAATCATGCTCATTTGATGCAATTTTCACATGACAAAGCTATTAATTTGGTGTTATTGAGGCCTCAAAACAAGAATGCACAGAAAAGAAGACAAAATAATATTTATACTCTATTGAATTTTGACAACATAAAGAAAAAAGTTAAAACATTGCACAAAAAAGTTTGGGCGGGCTAAGTATTTCAGGTTATGAGTCGGGCCAAACCGAGTTATGGGCATAATGAGTTCGGGGCAAAATGTGTCATTTTGGTCAAAACCGTCAAGTATTGGACACAGAAGTGCAGGGGCAATTTGGTCGAAACTGTCATCTATTTCTCAGAGAAATGCAAGGGTAAATTTGTTACCAGTGTGTTGCGGGTATCGTCTGGTTTTAGCATTTGTCAGAAAAAGGGCATTTTGTCTAAACTTGGTCATTTAAATTAAAACTTCTTTTATATTTCTATTATAGTTTGTTGTTAGTGTTTTTTCTTGATATTTCGATCTGTTGTCTAATTTCATTTATTTATAATTTCGTCTGAGTCGGCCAGGGTTGCTAAAAATTGGCAGCAGCAGCTCACTAGCTCAACATCACAACTTGATAATTTAGATTTTGTATATTCTACTACTAGAAAACTGTGATCTTTTGAGAATGTGCATAATTTCTTTTTATTTTTAAACAAGTTAGTAATTTCGTTAATATAGTTGTTATAATCGTTCCCCAATTTACTGCTTATGGTTCATTTGCATAATTTAGTATATTTGATTATTATTTTTTGTTTCCGGATTATTGGTTTTTTTTGTTGTATGTTTTGGTGATTGTTGATTGTTCCTTTACAACACATGAGTGTTTGCAGAAGAACTTATTTTTCTAACTCTTCTCATAGTTCGTGTAAGGCCCCGTTACCGGTGCCTCACCTTTGGACGTTGGATTTACTCATTCACATAGTTCTAGTCATTAGAGTTAATAAAAACATTCGCGGAATATAAAAACTTTCATTAACAGTACATTAATCCATAACTTGTCTTAGAATGAATACCTTGTCTTTCAAAATAACATAATATTAAACACAACGAACGGGGGTCCGGCGGCAGCGCCCCTGGCAGCGGGGTTCTAGGGACGGCAGCCCCTAGCGGTGTCCAAGGGGCAGAGCCCCTGGCTTGGGTTAAGCTGCCAGGTCAGCTTGGAAAAATTTTATTTTCATTAACTGTCTTAACACATTTTCCATTAACATTTTAAGTTATTTTCTTAGTTGGCTTGATTGTTAAGTTTAAGTTAATGGGCTAGTTAGTCTAAATTGGATATGGGCTTAGCTGATTTAGGTCCAACTGTCCATTATGGTATCTGGGCCCAACTCGACTCATGCCCAAATCCAAGCAAATAACAGAGTGACCGAGAACCTGTTCTGGCCGAGAACTATGATCTGATCGAGAACTATGGTTTGACCGAAACACATGTTTTGGCCGAAAACCCGTATCTGACCGAAAACCCCGTGGCCGAGAACTCATTAGCCGAAATCTCTCGTTGACCGAAAACCACATGGTTGACTACGGATTCTCAAAATTGGCCGAGAACCCTCAGGTCCAATGTTTTCAGTTCATTTCTCCATCCCAATCATTTTTTTATTCATCACTGGTACTGTTTTATGGTTTATAACCAGAATTTCAACTACTCTTTAAATGTTTTGCATCCACCACTATGCCAATATCTAGATCTAATTCGTTTTAGCATAAAGTTTGGACCTTTATAAGTTTAAAATGTTCTAGGATAGATCTAGAGTTTCCTTTATGAACCGTTTATATCTATGAGTCCATTTCATCCATTTTAATCATCAAGTTTGTATTTTTATGAAACATCTAGACCCGATCTACTATAGGATCAAGTTTCATGGCGAAACGTTCATAAAAATGTAACCTTTAAGCTTAAAACGGACCTTTAGACGTTAGTAGAGTCACGGCTAGCTTGATACACGACCTTGGACTCATTAGCTCACTTGTATGATCGAAGATCTATGATTACTATGATCGGTTTATGGTTTGGAAAATGGGTGGCGGCTAAGGAAGGTATTTTATGGCTTAAGTGTGTGTTTTAAGGTGTAGAGAGAATAAGATGGATGGAAATAGAAAGATTTAGGGTTTAAGGGGTATTTATACTCCCTTAAGCCCATGGACCTAAGGCCGATCTTTCCTTTTTAGCCCATGTTCAACTCCTCTAATTAGCCTACTTATCTATCTATCATTATTATTTATAATCTACTAACTCGGGTAAATTCTCGTCCGTTAAAACATATAATATATTAAAATATTATTATTGAAATTTTGGGATGTTACAAGTCTTCCCTCCTTAAAGAGGTTTCATCCCCGAAACCTAACTAAACAAATCCGGGTAAAACTTGCGCATCTCATCCTCAGCTTCCCAAGTCGCATCTGACCCCTTGCGGTGCTTCCATATCACCTTTACCAAGGGTATAACCTTATGACGAAGCTGCTTTTCCTTGCGATCAACAATCTCTATGAGTTGCTCAATGTAGTTCAGCTGCTCATCAACCTCGATGTCCATCAATGGCACGTGAGACGTGTCATCAGCTAGACATTTCCTCAAGTGAGAAACATGGAAGGTTGAATGAATTCCCTCTAATTCATTAGGTAAATCCAGCTTATAAGCCACTTCTCCTACACGATCCACGATCTTAAATGGTCCAATGTATCTCGGACTCAACTTTCCCTTCTTTCTAAAGCGAATGGTCCCTTTCCAAGGCGAGAACTTGAGCATCACATTGTCGCCAAAGTTAAACTCAATCGGTCGTCGCCGCTTATCACATACGACTTCTGCCTGTCTTGAGCAGCTTTCATTCTAGCCTTAATCTGATTGAACTTTGAAGACGTTTCTTGAACAACTTCTAGGCTTCCCATCTCTTTCTGACCAATCTCTCCCCAACACACCAGGGTTCTACATCGTCTACCATAGAGCATTTCGAACGGTGGCATTTTCAAACCCGCACAACGGGACAAACCATATGCATCATGCGACGATCTAAATAATAATGAGTGTATGCATAATTATCGAAATCCTCGCATGGAACTCATGGTGAATACGGTTGTGTGTCATAACTCGGAACCTAGGGTGATTTTGGGTAACGGTACAAATATTGACGTGATAAGGGCATGGTGGATAAACCGCTGATACATCCTATATATAAGTGTCCTTATCATGCCTTTCGTTTGTAGCGTTATTTGGGTCACCTGAAAATCTATGTTATTTTTTTCTATATAAAAAAAAATCTCTTGACACTTACTTTCTTTCTTTATGTTATATTTTTCTTTTATATCGGGACGAAATTTTCAAAAAGTTGTGAATAGTGTAACATTCTTTATTTTTTTCGAATCCGAAACCCAACACATATATCGTTTATGATTTATTTATTATTAATTCGAACGTTCAACGCTAAATAAATTATCGCGCCGTTTAAACATATGTATTTTTCTTTTATTGATTTTTTTTTTGTTATTTATCGATTTAACTATGAGTTATGTACAAAATCCACCCCTAGCTAACATTTATCCACTTGTGTACCCAATCCTAAAGTTTTGGGACTAAATTGCAAAACTTATCCAAAACCTTTCTTTTCTTTCTCCCTTTCCCGACACCATTGTCCCCCCCCCCCCCCCCACCATTACTTCATGACCCACGATTAAGGCCTGGAATCACAAAATTGACTTTGTATAAACGTTAAGTGATCAAAAACGCGTCCAAATCATACCTTAATTGTGTTAATCAACAACCAATTGACAGCTCAATGCTAAAAACGAACCGCGAATCATTCGATTCCTAAAACCGTATATAAACTCGTTTATGTTTCAATTAAACTCGTCCACAACTCACTCAAGCTATCACGACCTAAAACCCTATACTTAGTTAGACCATTTCACTCTTTATACTCGTTCTTTCATCAATAAACCGCCGGCCCTGCTTGATCTCGTTCACCCACCTCTGATCGTTGTTAGAGGTAATTGTATACATGGTTAGAATCGCGATGTTGTGTTGATTAAAAGCCCTAAGGCTTATTGGATAAACATTAACAGATTTGGGTCAATTGATTTCGTTAGGGTTCTTAGCCAAATCTGTTGATGTTTTCCTATGTTTATATTATTTGGGTTCTGGGTATTGTTACAAGATTTTGGATGGCTCAACTGGTTAAGACACTTGAATCCCGGGGTGGAGGTCGCGGGTTCGACCCCTGCCACCCCGTTTTGCCTTTATTTTTAGTATTTTTGTTAAACTAATCAATTTCAATGTTTTTAAAACCTTAATAAAACCAATATACTAACTCGTTGTTTTCCGAATCTCAGTTAAGACTATATATATATATATATATATACACTATCTTATAATACATATAGGAAGGATACAAATGTATTTTCACCAAAACTCTTAAATTTAAGACTCTTACTATTTTTATGCAGAAGGTACAACTGGTTATAGCATAAGTTTTAAAGTGTGTGAATTAGGTGGCATGACTAAATGAATTTTTGAAATTTGAATCACTAATCCCTATATTTGTTCATCGATGCTTCCGCCTTTCTCTCTCTATTTCTTTTATTTCTTCAAAACTAACTTCTGTATCCTCTCTTCAGCCTATGACTCTCTATGGAGTTACTTGATTCCATTGAATAGCGATCTTACACAGGTGATCATTAATTATTTAGATCTCACTTTAACAAGGGTTTTTAATGGTTAGTTTCCAGTTTGTGTCATTCTTGCCTTCGTAGTTGTTTAATAGTGATCCTACGCAGACCACCGGACTACACTAGTAAATTAAGCCTAATTGAGGCAGCAGCCTGGGAGGTACATAAACAACGTTGTATAATCACCATCGGAATCAAAAGCAAGAAGGCGTGATGCTTTGGGGAACATCATATTCTGAGTAATCCGACATACCGCCACCACTTTTGCTGTACGTTCCTTTTTTTCCGTTGATTGTTCTAATATTTTCATTTTCGTTTAGTTTTTTTTTTCTATTTATGGCTCTGTGTTGTGTTAAATCTTTGAAATTGAAACATCATCTGAACATTTTGATAGGTTGGACAGATGCGAAGGTTGGTAGGTTTCATTCTCAGGTGTGTTTTTTTAACTGAAGTTGAGATTAATATTTGCTAATTTGGTATGCTATATATCCTTTTAAGTCAAAAGTTTAGTATATGCTAATTCCATATCAAACAAACCAGTTACTTATAACAATTGTTATACTGAATAAAAAATGAGAACATTATGAACTTTCACATTAATAATTTATTTTATGATTACGAATAAGTGATGTTATTTTCTATCGGATGGGTAAATATGTTAATGTTCTGAAGGAGTAATTAGAATATTATAACATAAGCAATTCCTATAAAAAATTTCGGTTTGAATCTATATTAAATTTGTGCATGTAAACTGTTTGTTTTTTTTTTCAAGGAAATTGGTTATTGATTATGTTATTTGATTCAATCATGCTCATTTGATGCAATTTTCACATGACAAAGCTATTAATTTGGTGTTATTGAGGCCTCAAAACAAGAATGCACAGAAAAGAAGACAAAATAATATTTATACTCTATTGAATTTTGAAAACATAAAGGAAAAAGTTAAAACATTGCACAAAAAAGTTTGGGCGGGCTAAGTATTTCAGGTTATGAGTCGGGCCAAACCGAGTTATGGGCATAATGAGTTCGGGGCAAAATGTGTCATTTTGGTCAAAACCGTCAAGTATTGGACACAGAAGTGCAGGGGCAATTTGGTCGAAACTGTCATCTATTTCTCAGAGAAATGCAAGGGTAAATTTGTTACCAGTGTGTTGCGGGTATCGTCTGGTTTTAGCATTTGTCAGAAAAAGGGCATTTTGTCTAAACTTGGTCATTTAGATTAAAACTTCTTTTATATTTCTATTATAGTTTGTTGTTAGTGTTTTTTCTTGATATTTCGATCTGTTGTCTAATTTCATTTATTTATAATTTCGTCTGAGTCGGCCAGGGTTGCTAAAAATTGGCAGCAACAGCTCACTAGCTCAACATCACAACTTGATAATTTAGATTTTGTATATTCTACTACTAGAAAACTGTGATCTTTTGAGAATGTGCATAATTTCTTTTTATTTTTAAACAAGTTAGTAATTTCGTTAATATAGTTGTTATAATCGTTCCCCAATTTACTGCTTATGGTTCATTTGCATAATTTAGTATATTTGATTATTATTTTTTGTTTCCGGATTATTGGTTTCATTGTTGTATGTTTTGGTGATTGTTGATTGTTCCTTTACAACACATGAGTGTTTGCAGAAGAACTTATTTTTCTAACTCTTCTCATAGTTCGTGTAAGGCCCCGTTACCGGTGCCTCACGTTTGGACGTTGGATTTACTCATTCACATAGTTCTAGTCATTAGAGTTAATAAAAACATTCGCAGAATATAAAAACTTTCATTAACAGTACATTAATCCATAACTTGTCTTAGAATGAATACCTTGTCTTTCAAAATAACATAATATTAAACACAACGAACGGGGGTCCGGCGGCAGCGCCCCTGGCAGCGGGGTTCTAGGGACGGCAGCCCCTAGCGGGGTCCAAGGGGCAGAGCCCCTGGCTTGGGTTAAGCTGCCAGGTCAGCTTGGAAAAATTTATTTTCATTAACTGTCTTAACACATTTTCCATTAACATTTTAAGTTATTTTCTAAGTTGGCTTGATTGTTAAGTTTAAGTTAATGGGCTAGTTTGTCTAAATTGGATATGGGCTTAGCTAATTTAGGTCCAACTGTCCATTATGGTATCTGGGGCCAACTCGACTCATGCCCAAATCCAAGCAAATAACAGAGTGACCGAGAACCTGTTCTGGCCGAGAACTATGATCTGATCGAGAACTATGGTTTGACCGAAAACACATGTTTTGGCCGAAAACCCGTATCTGACCGAAAACCCCCGTGGCCGAGAACTCAGCAGCTCACTAGCTCAACATCACAACTTGATAATTTAGATTTTGTATATTCTACTACTAGAAAACTGTGATCTTTTGAGAATGTGCATAATTTCTTTTTATTTTTAAACAAGTTAGTAATTTCGTTAATTTAGTTGTTATAACCGTTCCCCAATTTACTGCTTATGGTTCATTGCATAATTTAGTATATTTGATTATTATTTTTTGTTTCCGGATTATTGGTTTCATTGTTGTATGTTTTGGTGATTCATTATTTTTAACAATTTCTTTTTGGCTCAAAATTTCAAGCCAAAACGGTAAAACTAAAAAAACTGAATGGAACCACAGAGCCTAAATGAGTTTTATATATTTTTTAATTAATTTATCCAAGTTTGATTTATTTTGATATAATTTGAGAAAACCTTAAACGAGTTTAAGCTTGGCTTGAGCACGTCTAGCACCTTAAACGAGCGAAAACTTAGCTCGAGCCCGAATAGGTGCAGTATAATATTAAAAAATAGAAGTCAAAAACAGGTATAAATTAAAAAATACACAAGGCTAGAGCTTGATAACTAAATGAGCTTAATTTGAGGCTCGAGCTCGAGTCGAGCAAGAAATAGAGCGGCTTCTTTCGTGTTTTTTATTGGTCTGAACTCAAGCAACCCTGGAGCAGCTCGGCTCGGCTCATTTGCACTCTTAGGGGTTGTTCTTGTTTGGCGTGAAGGAAAGATTCGACTGGACAAAAAATGATAAATCTTATGAGCAGTGTCTACTTCTATATGTTTATATTCACTGTTGTCAACAGTTTATTTGGTTTAATATTCATATTTATTTGGATTTGGTTAATAATCTGCATCAGGTGTGCTTGTAAATTACTATCTAATTGGTGTATGGGTGACCAACAAGAGCTGCATGCTTCAGCTAAACATTTCCAGCAGCCGGAATATCACAAAAGTCAAACCTAACTGGTATAGTTTTAATTTAGTGTTTTTATTTATTCTTATTAAACACGCTTAAGCTCAAGCTCATTTAAGTTCAGTTCAAATAGGGATTTAATATTTCAGTTACATAGCTACGAATACAAGGTCCGCATTGTTTTCCTCGGAGCGAGTTTCGGTTAGCACTTGGGATTCAATAGAATGCAAATGTACACAAACAATATGAGTTTTATATAGTTTTTTTGACAACCAAGATGTTTTAGATCTAATTTAGAAGTTGTACATTTATCTTGTTTGTACGTACTTGTCGTTTATACGTGAATTATTGTTATAAATTCTTAGCCTTGTTTTGTTACTCATTCATAACAACTCACCAATATATACAACGTATTGAGATGTGTTTGTTACTATCTAACTGAGATCTATAAGGCTTGCTACATAGACCCAACAATATATCACGAAAGGATTAACAAACTAACTGAAAATGAGTAATGCATTGTATATTGTTGACGCCGCCGCATCGCGCGGGTACTTACTAGTCTATATATAAATATATGTATAATAGTTATTAAAAGTTTATAAGGGTTTTTGTAATGAATATTTAAAAAGATTTTGTTTATTTAGAATACGTAAATTAAGGTATATAATATTATTTTACATAATAATTTGGCTAGGTAATTTATAAACAAATGGCATTTTTATAAATATATATATAAAGTTACCGCTTAAATAATATAAGTACGAATATTTTATAAACAATTATATTTTATGACATATTAAGTTATAAGTAATCTTCATTAATCTTTAACTTTAAATAAAATATGCTAAACGCTCAATACCTGTTCCTATCTTGTTTTCTCTCTTAGTCTATTTGTTAATCTGTAGTTTTCTCGTTATTACACTTGTTAGGATTTAACTTTGCTACCTCTCGAGTGCGACGCTTATTCTCCTACCAATCTTAATGTATTTATTCATTTGCTTATTCTCTAATGTGAGTTTACATATCCCCCTTTTTCATCTTTTAAATTTTGGAGGTGGCATGTATACCCTATTTAAATTACCCATTTTATTTATTCATCTATTCATAACACAATTCAATATATATTTATGTGTGATTATTGCATGCTCTATGATAATGCTCTATGTGCTTAATTGTTTATTTTATGTTTGGTGGTTGGTATCTCATTCTCATCTAGTATGATCATACACTTACCCAAGTACTTTGATTTCGTATCAATAGGAACGGGTCCACATCTTTTTAGTTGTTTTACATTTTTCATGGGAATTTTGATGCTCAACATTAACATATGAATTGTGGTTTTTATCTATATATGTATCTCAACTAAAACTTATGTATTCTCACCAACATTCATGTTGACAAACTCTATTTTTATACATGCTACAGGTACAAGTAATTTACATTGATCAAGATTGAAGATATTAGTTTTTACCTTAGGATATGATGTAATTGTTTTGATTATTATAATTGTGTACTTGTTTTTTATATTAATGAATTAAATAATTATCGTCACTTTAATTAGTGTCTTTTGAGCTACTGTCCAATCAATACGTTACGCCCGGCATGTTCCGCCTTTGGTTGGGGTGTGACATCATGAAGAGTTCTGCAAAAGAGATTCGATAGACTGAATCTGAGAAATATCTAGTTAACATTAGTAAATATTTAGAATATTGGAGGTAAGGTAAATAATTAAACACAATTGGCCACTGTGTTTAGCAATTTACAATTACATATGACATTCTAAACTAAAACTTACTATATCATCCAAAGATATTGTAACATCCCAAAATTTCTAAGATGAAATTATATATATTATTTAATAATTGTGGGAAGTTTACTCGGGTAAGCGTAGAAATAATTAAATAAGGTAGGAGTTAGTATGGGTCGGGCTAGTGTTGGGTAGTGGATATAGGTTATGGACTTGGGAAAGAAGGAAGAGACCATGGGCTTAAGTCCATGATCCATAAGTATATAAACCTTAAATTCCCATTTTTCATTCATTTCACACATATTTCATACACCACCAAAACACACACTTAGCTCTCTCTCATATTTCTCTCTAGCTGAAACCAAGAGGAAGAGCCGATCTCAACCCGAGGTATGATAGTTTGTTGTTGTAGAGATCCAAACCCGTTAGATCTAGTCGCGAAACGAAGAGCCGACCCCTTTAAACCATTTAAGTTACGAGATCCGGGTGAAATCGGGTATAAACCAAACCTAAGATGAGCTTAGGGGTCACCCTAGCTCAGATCTGGATTGAACGGGATGAAAAACGGTGAAAATGGTGGTGAAACAAGCGAGATCTCGCTTTTCCGGCGAGATCCTGTTATTCCGGCAACGGCGGTGCCGGAAAGGCAGCACCGGAAAATATATGTACAGGTAGGGAATGTCAGAGAATGTTTCTGACATACTCTTACCTAACCCTAATTCGTTAATGGGGAAGTTAACGAATTAGGAGTGATTCGTCAAGTAGTTCGTTAATGGAGGCTTAACCAACTAGCCTTAGTTCGTATCCAATTCGTTAAGGAAAATGATAACGAACTAACCTCAATTCGCTATGATCATTCGTTAATGGAGATAACGAATTAGAAGGTCCAGTTCGTTACATGAACTGATTCGTTATATGGGCTGGTTAGTTATGTGATTTGATTCGTTATAAGGACCAGTTCGTCATAGGGTCCAGTTCGTTACAAGACAAGTTCGTTATATATATATATATAGATGTTATAAATAGATGTCTGTCGATGCGTGAACGATCTTCGGATATTGCACGTATATACAAGGAAAGTAATGTTTGTCGGTGCGTGAAGGATCTTCGGATATTGCACGTAACGCCAAGGAGTGTGATTGCTAAGTGGTTATAAGTGTGTATATATTATGATGTAACTTGCTTATTATGTAAATGATGTAATGATATAAAATGTGTTATAGACAAGTAGAGGTAGAGTGTGATAGAAGTGGCAAGGGTCTAGTAAGGGTGTTAGGGACATGGCGATAGTACGTGGTAGGGTAAGCCTATACGTGCCTACGTTATAAAAGTGGCATAACGCGAGTGCGTGGTAGGGTAAGCCTATACATGTCTTCGTTATTAAGTGGCATAACGTGAGTGAGTGGGAGGGCAAGCCTCAATGTGCTTCCGTAAACAAGTGACTAAGTGGTTAGGAGGCAGTAAGTGGTTAAGTGGTAAGGTGAGCAGGTCAGACAGTGGACTATATGTCTTCGGACACGTATATAAATGCATGTAGTGGTTGTATGACAAGTTGCTTGATTAACTATAACTCACTCAGCGTAGCTGACTTTTAGTATGCACGCAAGTGATCAGATTAAAGAGCTAGCATTAGGATGGCACATGACATGGATTGAACTGCTGGAATCTGAAGATGGAAGAAATGATGTTCTAAATATGATGTTTTAAGTTGGTTTTAAAGAAAAGATTAAATGTTTTGTTATTAATGATTGAAGTTAACGTTTCCGCGAATGTTTTAATTAACTCTGATTTGTAAGAACTGCGTTTATGATTAAATCCGACGTTAAAGTAAGGCTACCAGGTTCGGGGCCTTACAAGTTGGTATCAGAGCAAAGTTCGAGAGATTTAAGCATCTTACATGCTTAGACTCGAACAGAGAATGGGATTTAAGTAAGAAAAGAAAGAAGATCCCAGTTCAAGATAGCCATGTGACACTCAAGCAAGCTCAGTACCGGTAAAGTATGTTAAATAATGTATAAATATGTTCGCTTAATTGAAAGGAAGGATATATGCAGGTTAGGGATAGGATTTCTTGATTGTTTGATTGATTAACTATTTAAAAATAGAGTATCAAGAATTAGAGCCATTAATGAAGTGGATGTTCGCAAGATAGAGATGACTCATTGTTTAAATTATTAAAATAACATACTAAATTTAACAAAGATTTATAAAACAAAAATATTTGGGTATTTATTACTCGAGAAGCTTTTCGAACAAAAGAATTTATATTTTATTAATAATGGTTTGATAGTGTATAAAATATTTTATTATAAATAGTAAAAAAGTCTTCCGCTATAATAAACTCTGATATATTTACAAAACCGGTACCAAGATCACATGCCTAGGCCCTAAGTCGGGGTGTGACAGGTTGGTATCAGAGCCATCGATCTTAGCGAATTAGGTATTCATTTATACCTAGGCTTTGATCAAGTGATAGGTAAAAATCTTACAAAATTTTATAGGTTTATGAAAAATTTAAATACTAAATTATAATAATATTTAAAGAAGGTTAAGGATAAGATATAACAAATACGGATAAGATAGGAATGCATTTCTATTTAAATCAATAATGTGGAAACAAGTTAATTTCCGACGAAAAAGGAAGAAGAGCTATACCCCAAAATTTACTATATGAATAGTAAAGGGTTACAGCAAACAAAGACAAAGGGAAAAATACTTGAAACATGATCAAGTAAAATAAATCAATTAATAGAAAAATTCATTGGAAAAAATACCCTAAAAAGATATAAATAAAGAACCTCATTCATGATAAACAAGTAAACAGGAATTATAAAAAGAATAAAACAAATGATTCATCCAAATTATAGCAATAAGATTTCCTAAACCATTTCGTAATAGAAAATCTTGTGCAATACAAGATAGGTTTTGATTCCCTTAAATATTTAATATATCTATGGATTATTGTAGCATGTCAAAGAGGAAAACATAAACTCATCCAAAGAAGTTAGAAGTGAGAGGAACATTAGAAATAAAGAAATGAATAGAGACGAAGTTCAGGAAATAATTAATGAAGCTGTGGATCCGATAATGAAGATGCTTAATAACCCTAGCAATTAAGATTCCACAAAAGAACTCAAAGCGAGCCCGATTCTTCAAAAGAAAGTTGTAACCAATTTAGTCAGGAGAACGACTTAAAGAATACGAATAGCAAGAAACCCAAACTTCATCCAAAAAATATTATTGAGAGTTTCAAAGCCTATAAACCTAAGAAATTCCGTGGAAATGAAAATACTATATCTACCTTGAAATGGCTTAAGGAGCAAGAATCAATCTTGAGCAATATTACTTGCACAAATAAACAAGCCATTTGGTGTTCTTCACAAATGTTCAAAGATAAAGCTCTTGAGTGGTGGAGAATATTACTTCAAGCTAAAGGAAATGAAGCAATGTACGTTTTAGTTGGGAAGATTTTAAAGATTTTATTTTACATAAATATTCCCCAATTAACAAAATAAAACAAAACCAAATTGTACCATGGGACCAGAAGGTCGTGAACAACAATCTCAAGGAATAAAATGCTAAATTCTTATAATATTGTCAAGTAACTCCGCAATTGGATGATTTGGAGTTCGATAAAATGATGAAATATATATCTGGACTACCAAAAGGGACGAGAAGGGTAGTAAGATTTCATGTACCACAAACAACCTCCGAGGCCATGATGTTGGCCAAATATACATTATAGCCGGAAGAAAAAGAGAACAATAACGCAAAAGAAGTAAAGAAAATCAAGGAAGGAAAAGAATTGCCTAAATTCACAAGACCCATATGTGAAAACTGTGGAAAGGGGCATCAAGGAAAATGTAGAAAGCAAATCAACATAGTCATGTGTACTTTCTGTAAAAGAAAAGGTCATTCAGAAAATGATTTTAGAAGAAAAGAAGTTACGTGTTTCACATGTGGAGAAAAAGGACATTTCCAGAACAATGTCTGGAAAATAAAACAAGTAGGAGCCAAGATGGAAAGAAGAACGTTGGAACACTCGTGATGAATACATGAAGAAATGTCAAAACAATCAAACAAAGACAATAATAGGTTAAAGGAATGTTAAATCTTGTAATAACTATTAGTCTAGTTAACTCTTGTAACCCTTTACAACTCGTTTTAAACGAGAGATTTTGTAACAATGAATGGGTATTTAAGTTCCTGATATATATAAAGAAAATATTAGCATATAGATCGTGTCTTTACACAAGAATGCTATTATTTATTTAAGTTTAGAAATTTTTAGAACTGCAAATAAAATAATTTATCATGAACAGAAAAATAAATAATAAGAAAAGAATCGATAAATTAAGACATAACAATATCAATCCTTAAAGTAGATAGGAACTACGAAAGAATCAAAAGGACGTTCGATGGAAGGAAACCATCAAACTCATGAAGGATAGGGTGTCATGTGTAACATTCGTTATTATTTTCGAATTCGAAACCCAACACATATATCGTTTATGATTATTTTTATTTATTATTAATTCGAACGTTCAACGCTAAATAAATTATCGCGCCGTTTAAACATATGTATTTTTCTTTTATTGATTTATTTTTGTTATTTATCGATTTAACTATGAGTTATGTACAAAATCCACCCCTAGCTAACATTTATCCACTTGTGTACCCAATCCTAAAGTTTAGGGACTAAATTGAAAAAATTATCCAAAACCCTTCTCTTCTTTCTCCCTTTCCCGTCACCAGTGTCTCCCCCCCCTTGCTTCATGTCCCACGATTAAGGCCTGGAATCACGTAATTGACTTTGTATAAACGTTAAGTAATCAAAAACGCGTCCAAATCATACCTTAGTTGTGTTAATCAACAACCAATTGACAGCTCAATGCTAAAAACGAACCGCGGATCATTCGATTCCTAAAACCGTTGTAAGTCCCGAATCTGGATCACTACAATTATGATATCAGTATGACAAGTATAGGTGCGGAATACTTATACTTGGGTGATTCAAGAACACACTATGACAACAAAGAGTAACCGGAATTGCTTCAAAACACATGTATATTATTGAATACGTCGGGTGCTTAAGCACTTACAATACTTGATCAAATAACTAGGAATGAACAAAGAAAGAACAACAAAACAACCTTATACATCACATAACTATATATAGGGGTACCAACTAGGTAGCCGGCCCAAACTAACCACAGCCCACCGAGAACCCATATATGTTCTCGGCTTACTTGTAAACCCAAGGCCCAAGCCCAAACAAATCAAACTAGAAAAACGAACTAAGCTCAACCCACAAAACTAGGCCCAACAATCTCCCCCTTGGTTTGTAGCTTTGTCTTTTAATCATGCTCCATGTAACCAATGTCTGCATCTTTCAAAGCACCTTCCCAAAACTTGCATCGGATAATAGTGGCAACCATACTTTTGAATTCTTTAGCAGTTGTTTCAAAAATCGGATCAGCAACTATCTGAAAAGTACTAAGCGTCTTGATGTCTCTTTCTCCTAGCTTCAATAAGTCTCTTGGATCAACAAATCGGTACTGACCCTTTCCCTTTTCCAGCTTAATAATGACAGTGGCAGTGACGCTATCATATATCCTGAATCTCATGTTATCCAAAGTGCCATCTGGAATCATTTCAGGAACAGGAATGTGAGTACCTTTGTTTGTTGCTGGCCACATGACGTTAACCATAGTTTTTCCAGTCCTCGGATCTTGAACCCCCTTTGCTTTCTTCAAAAAGGATTCGGCAGTCTTCATATTCGGGAAGCCTCGATCAACTTGTCTTTTCCGAAATTCCCAGAAGTCTATACCTCTTTTGTCATTAGTTGGATTAGTGAATGGAGACTTTATTAGATAATTCAAATCCACTTTAGTCCAGGAACTAAAGTCTTTCATCTTCTTATAGTATTCGGTGACTCCTGACTTCCTCTTCACCCACCACATATTTTTATCCGCATCAAAGCCCCACGACAAAACTCCCGATCGATCACCATATTTATCATTAAAACCCTTTTGAAATTCAATAACAAACATGCCTGGATTATCCGACGATTCAACATTCTGATTTGAGTTTTTCATCATCACCAGCAGCTTTTTCTTTCCCTTTTCAAGTAAATTCTTCTTAATTCTATCAGATTTCTCCTTGGAGATGGGAGGGGCATTCAAGTAATGGTGCAGCGATTCCGATTCATCAATGTTTTCAACAGGGCGAGCAGAAGAATTATCACCTTGACTCAGGTTGGGCGCTTTAGAAACTACGTCATCACTGCCTTTAAACTTATATCCAAATTTTTGAAATAGCTTTTATTGGATGTCGAGATACAAGGCCGTTAGTTCTCCCATGTTTGACTATAGTTCTTTAATCTTGGAATCTTTGTCAGAGTTTCCTGCTTCCAACTCTTGAATATGAACATCTTTGACTACCAAATCTTGTTCAAGTTCAAAAACCCGACGTTGTAATGCATGAACATCGACATGAGCATCTTCAAGAACCACACCTTTACCTTTATTCCGAAGATAAGCTTCCTGCATAGCCAAAATTTGTGTAACCTTGTCTGACTTAGCGGAGCTAGACTGACCCTGAGTCTCTGGGCCAGAGGAACCGGAGGGAATATTTGTAGTGTCGGGGTGTGGAATGTCTGTCTCATAATCAAAATTACTGACAAAATCACTGGTCAGCAAGTCATGAAATCATGGCTCAGCAGTAAATGTATCTTCTTCAGCTTGTACTTCTGGAGCAGATATCTCAGGTTGGGTAGTTTGTTGTTTAGGGCTGGTTTTTGCATCAGTAGATGGTATGTTTGTTGTTTCAGATTCACTAATTAGCACGCCAGGCCTCGGGTCTCTCTTTCTTCTTTTACGTGGACCAAGGTCTGCGGCTGGATCTTCACATATGTCTTCTTCATTAATTTCAGCAACAGTCTGAGGAGACTTCAGAGCAGTTGACTGTAACAAAGCTTTCATAGCTTCCAAAGCACTTAAGTTTGCAATACTTGAAGGGGTATCTGACTGACGGTGTTCAGTCTCATCATCTTCATCATCAGAAATCTTGAAAGTAGCAACACGCGGTTGAGCTGGTACCGCGTGTTCATCAGCAACCTGAGCCAAAACAGGCTCAGCTTCTGTCTCAGCAAATCGTCCAAATTTTACCAGATCATGAAGACCCCGATAAACAATCTTGGCACCTTTCCTGTTTTGCTTCATTAACCCAAAGGTATTGGGTCCCAGTGACTTCATATCCAAGGTCTCAACAGACTTAACCAATGCGGTGTAATGAGAATCAAAGATCATCTGTAAGAACCTTGGATACATTAAGAACATCTCCTTCTTCTTTGCCTTTAAGTTGCTCATCATTTCATTGAAAATGAACTTGGAATAATTGTAATTCCAATCCATGATCAGAGCAATAACAGTAGATGTTTGAGTGTGACTGATCTTATCTGAACCTCCCTTCCTCCCCGAGATACATGTAAAGAACGTGTGAAACAGGTATCTCCAATACGGGTGAAACAACTTCTTGATTGCAGGAGGATATGTACCTTCGTAACCCATTCTTGTAAGAACTTCAGTAACTTCAGTAGCAGCATACTCTGTCGGGTAATCAGGTTGATCCCCGAATAAGAGAACGTCTCTAATAATTGTCTCTATGATTACAATGGGCATCTTCTGTACTATGGAGTCAATAGACATGGCTCCATCTGGTCCTTGTGAGTTGATTGACGCATTATTCCAAAAATCGGAGATCATCTTCTTGCATATGACAGGATTCTCTCGTAGTGCATGAGAGATCCTGCAGGTGTTGAGTCCGACTATCATCAATTTGAATTCCTTGTGGGTCATAGGTGGATCATATAAGTATCCAGCCACGTTGTGCGAGTCAGCAACCTTTAACGGATTCTGATCAGCCATTTTTGCACCAAACGGATCAAGTTAGATAGCCAATATATTAATTTGATAATATTTAACAACTTTGTTTATGGTTTATAAAAAATATGGTCCATAAAACTGTAACATGTCCAAGTTTATAGCATAGTATTAGCGTGAGCCCAAACAACAAGAGCAGAGCCCAAACAACAAGATCAAAGCCCACTTGGAGAGATCTCGGTCAACATATTGGGTTCTCAGTCAACGAAAGAAAGAAAAACAACCGAGAACAGGGCTTCTCGGCCACTTAGCCGAGAACGTGCGTTCTCTGTCAATACAAGGTGTTCTCGGTCAACGAAAGTCAACCGAGAACCCCTAGATAGCTGGGGATAGAGAGCCTCTTGGTGTTCCTCTAGGGAAACGTGCAATCCATTTCATCCCACCGAGATCTCCTCCAAATCTCCATTGAACCTGCAAATTTATTTACACCATATAGTCGAAAACACATGGACCCATAATAAACCCTAAGATATCCATTCAAAAATCCTGATTGCTTATGGATTTCACGAAATCGGTTTCACAAATTGTAAGGCCCCGTAACCGGTAACCCTACTTTCGTGTTGGATTTACTCATAAACACAGTTCTAAATATCAGAGTTAATTAAAAACTTTACGCGGAATATAAAACTTTCATAAAACATTACATATCAATTCATACTCATGTCTTAAAACATTCCTCTTGTCTTTCAAAATCAAAACATAACTTATAAAACATATCGGATCTTCAGATGCCAGGTCTTAGTCTTCTGCCATGTGTCCTCCACTCAAGCCAGCTGTCTCATCCTACTCACCTGCGTGCATACTAAAAGTCAGCTACGCTGAGTGAGTTCTAGTTAATCATACACTACCATACAATACCTTGTTACATACATACGTACTTAACCTCATAACTTTCTTTCATTCACACATAAGTACTCATACCTTCATTCTTACTTACATACTTTCTTTCTTACTTACATACTTTCTTTACATTCATAATCATACGTTTTAAAGAGCCTTTCGCCCTATAACCTCACAGATATTATAAGGGTCTGGTCCCTAACATCACAGATATTATAAGGGTCTGGTCCCTATCATCACAGATATTATGAGGGTCTGGTCCCTAACATCACAGATATTATTAGGGTCTGGTCCCTAACATCACAGATATTATTAGGGTCTGGTCCCATGTTTTCGAATATTAGTAGGGTTCGATTCCCTCTTCGTTGCCTTACAACCATACATCCGTTATTTCCTTCTTTTATTAACTTTCTTACGTTCATACCCCTAAGCATACATATCATACTTACCTTAACTTAGCGTTACAACCTGACAGTACGTGCAATATCCGAAGATCGTTCACGTACCGTCATGCCATCATTCATACATTTCACATTATTCACATAAGGCATACACTTATCTCTTAGGATAAGTGTATTAACAAACATATTGAGTATGCACACAGCCCCGAAGACGTAACACATAAATGGGGCTAGAAACTCACCTGGATCCTGTTACGCTCGCCGTTGATCGTAATTCCTTTCTTTAACTGGGCTCGGCTAACTGTATAATATTTACACATATCAATTAACTACTGCTACTCGTTTGTATTTCTATCTATATATGACCCACAACGAACGGGGGTCCGAGGGCAGCGCCCCTGGCAGCGGGGTTCTAGGGGCGGCAGCCCCTAGCGGGGTCCAAGGGGCAGAGCCCCTGGCTGGGGTTAAGCTGCCAGGTCAGCTTGGAAAAATTTTATTTTCGATAACTGCCTTAACACATTTTCCATTAGGTTTTTAATTTATTTTATAGACGAACTTCGCTTCAGGCGAAGTTAAACCTTAGGCGAACTTGGAAACAGCTTGGTTCTGGCTTGATTCGATCGAATAGGAACACGTTCGATCGAATAGGAACACGTTCGATCGAATAGGAACACGTTCGATCGAATAGGAACACGTTCGATCGAATAGGAACACGTTCGATCGAATAGGAACACTCATTCGATCGAATACAAAACTCATTCGATCGAATGAGTTGGAGACCATTCGGTTGCTTCCCTATTCGGTCGACTGGACTTGTTCGATCTACGCATTCGATCGAATGGACTGATTCGATCGACTGGTTCGATCGAATGAGTCTGATTCGACTCCTTCAAGCTGGGCGACGGAGAAACCCACGGGTTTTCCAGATTTTCCAGATTTTTGACCCAAAATCGAAGTTTTTGACATGGAAATGCTCGGGATTGAAAGGGCTATCGATTCCTAGTACTTTTAAACACAAAAGCTTGCATTTTGACACCAAAACAAGGCGGTTTTTGACCCGAAAACTCAAGTTACGAAAATGGGAGTTTTTGCTCGATTTGAGGTCGAAAATGGTTATGAAAACGGATGATTTTCGAGAGGGACTTACCAAAAATGATTAGGAACAAGATTGTGGACTCGGATTTGTGATTTGAGAACTTTCTCTCTCTAGCTTCTCTCTCTAGAAATGAGAGTGTTTGGGTGGGTGTAAGTGAAGGAAGATGGTGAAAATGGTGGAAGTGTCAAGAACTTTCGTTTATATACTACGGGTTTGGTTAGGCTCGGGTTGGCTTCCTACGGGTCGAGACAGGCCGAGTTCATAAAATAACTAAGCCCAAGACCCGTTCCTTACTCGACATTAAATAACTAAAACGTGAAATTACTAAACATAACTTTCTTTTATTTATCAATATAAAAATTTTAGGATGTTACAAGTCTTCCTCCCTTAAAGAGGTTTCGTCCCCGAAACCTAACTATTACATAAACAAACTAGGGTAAAACTTGCGCATCTCATCCTCGACTTCCCAAGTAGCATCAGATCCCTTGCGGTGTTTCCATATCACTTTGACCAAGGGTATAATCTTGTGACGAAGCTGCTTCTCCTTGCGATCAACGATCTTTATCGGTTGCTCGATGTAGTTCAATTGTTCATCAACCTCGATGTCCATTAAGGGCACGTGAGACGTGTCATCAGCTAGACACTTCCTCAGATGAGAAACATGGAAGGTTGAATGAATTCCTTCTAACTCATCGGGTAAATCCAGTTTGTAAGCTACTTCACCCACACGTTTTACAATCTTGAACGGTCCAATGTACCTCGGACTCAACTTTCCTCTTTTCCTAAAACGGATAATCCCCTTCCAAGGCGAGACCTTAAGCATCACATAGTCGCCAACGTTAAACTCAATTGGTCGACGCCGCTTATCCGCATAAGACTTTTGTCTGTCTTGAGCGGCTTTCATTCTTGCTTTGATCTGATCGAACTTTGAAGACGTTTCTTGAACCACTTCTATACTTCCCATTTCCTTCTGACCAATCTCACCCCAACACACCGGGGTTCTACATCGTCTACCGTACAGCATCTCAAACGGTGGCATACCAATACTCGAATGGTAACTGTTGTTATAGGAGAACTCTGCCAGATGCAGATGATCATCCCAACTTCCACCAAAATCTAAAACGCAAGCACGTAGCATATCCTCAAGGGTTTGGATCGTCCTTTCAGACTGTCCATCGGTTTGAGGATGATACGCCGTACTGATGTTCAACCTCGTCCCCATAGCTTCATGAAATTTCTTCCAGAACCTCGAAGTAAACCGTGTATCCCTATCAGACACGATCGATAACGGTACTCCATGCTTGGTTACAATTTCCTTAATGAACAAGCTTGCTAACGTTTCTGACGAGATGGCCTCTCGTATGGGCAGAAAGTGAGCACTCTTGGTCAAACGGTCCACAATCACCCAGATGGTATCATGTTGCTTAGCTGTACGAGGTAGCTTAGTTACGAAATCCATGGTGATGTGTTCCCATTTCCACTCAGGTATCTCTAGCGGTTGCATCTTCCCACAAGGCTTTTGGTGTTCGGCTTTGACTTGTAAGCAAGTTAAGCACTTACCAACATAATCCACTACATCGCTCTTCAATCCTGGCCACCAGTAATCTCTTTTCAAGTCTTGGTACATCTTTGTAGCTCCTGGATGGATTGAGTACCTTGACTTATGAGCTTCATCTAAGATTCGACTTCTAAGATCACCATGGCGTGGGATCCACATACGGTCGAACCTAGTCTTAACTCCATGAGTGTTTTCCATCAACTCATCTTGCTGGCCATAAATCCTTTCCTTCTTTACTAACCCTTCATCTATTAACACTTCTGACTGCACCTTGATGATTTCTTCAAAAAGACTCGGGTTCATGATCAACTTGTATGACTTCACTGTTGCAAGGACTTCCTCATTCTTACGACTTAACGCATCAGCGACCACGTTAGCTTTACCGGGGTAATACTTAATCTCACAGTCGTAATCCTTTATCAATTCGAACCATCTTCTCTGCCTCATGTTCAGTTCTTTCTGCTCGAAGAAGTACTTTAAACTCTTATGATCGGTATAGATAGTACACTTAGTGCCGTACAGATAATGCCTCCATATCTTAAGAGCATGCACTACAGCTGCTAACTCCAAATCATGCGTCGGGTAAGTACTCTCATGGACCTTCAACTGTCTAGACGCGTAGGCTATCACCTTCCCTCGTTGCATCAACACGCAACCTAACCCTTGATGCGAGGCATCAGCACAAACAACAAAATCCTCATCACCATCGGGTAAAGTAAGGATTGGAGCTTGCGTGAGTCTTCTCTTTAATTCTTCAAAGGCTTCTTCTTGAAATTTTCCCCAACTGAATACTATCGACTTTCGGGTCATACCGGTCAGCGGTGCGGCTATCTTGGAGAAACCTTCGATGAATCTCCTATAGTAGCCAGCTAACCCTAGGAAGCTTCGTATATCAGTCGGATTCTGCGGAGTCTTCCAATTCGTTATCGCTTCAATCTTAGCTGGGTCCACGGTAATCCCCTCCGGATTAACCACATGACCTAAAAATTGCACTTCTCTTAACCAGAACGCGCACTTCGAAAACTTGGCGTACAACCTTTCTTTCTTCAGAACTTCCAATACCTCTCTCAGATGCTCGGCATGGTCAGACTCACTCTTTGAATAAATCAATATATCATCGATGAAGACGATAACCGACTTATCCAACATCGGTCGACACACCCTATTCATCATGTCCATAAATGTGCAGGAGCATTTGTTAGACCGAATGACATTACAAGGAACTCGTAGTGTCCATACCGCGTTCGGAACGCTGTTTTAGGGATGTCTACCTCTTTCACCTTCAGCTGATGGTAGCCTGATCTGAGATCTATTCGTGAGAACCAACTCGAACCTTGCAGTTGGTCAAACAGATCGTCAATCCTAGGCAAGGGGTATCTATTCTTTACCGTAAGCTTATTCAACTCACGATAGTCTATGCACATTCTCATACTTCCATCCTTTTTCTTCACAAACAAAACCGGTGCGCCCCATGGAGAAACACTCGGTCTGATAAAACCCTTGTCGAGGAGTTCTTGCAGTTGGGACATTAATTCCTTCATCTCGGACGGTGCTAGACGGTAAGGCGCTTTCGCGACGGGCTGGGCTCCTGGTATTAAATCTATCTGAAATTCTATTTCTCGCTCCGGTGGCAGCCCTGGAAGATCCTCAGGGAATACTTCTGGGTAGTCGCGCACAATTGGAACATCCTTCATTTCTTTCGTCTCGGCCGTAGCGTTGACAACATACGCCAGGTAGGCACCGCACCCTCGCCTTAACAAACCCTTGGCTTTTATCATCGAAATGACATTAAGTCCATAACTCTCCTTATCACCATAAACCGTCACCGCACTACCATCCAATGACTTTAACCTTATCATCTTACTTTTACATACTATCTGAGCCTCAAACTCAGACAACCAATCCATACCCAAGACTACATCGAACCCTCCTAAGGCCATAACATACAAAGTAACAGGGAACTCATGTCCCTGTAACTCTATCTTACAATTCTTAACCATTTTTGTTATTTTCACCGAAGTGTCACTTGCGGTTTCTACTACAAAAGTTTCAGACACTCGGCAGCCTTTCATTTTAGCGAGTTTACTGAATGTCGTAGCTACAAAACTTCTATTCGCACCAGAATCAAATAATACTAAAGCAGAAATGCCGTTTACTAGGAACGTACCAGTGACAACATCCGGAATCTGCTTGGCTTGTTCTTGGGTCAGCATGTAGGCTCTAGTTCTTGGCCTAGCTTGATCGGCATTCTTCCTTCCACTACCTCCAGCTTCAATCTCTGTACATTCCCTAGAAAAGTGACCTGTCTTACCACACTTGTAGCATGCAGGCTTCACACTGCACTCATTGGCATAATGCCCTACCTTCCCACACTTGTAACAGGCATTCGACCCCATTCTGCATTCTCCACCATGAGCCTTTCCACATTTGAGACAAACATTAGAACTTTTACCCCACTTGCACTCACCACCATGCCTCTTTCCGCAGGTCTTACACGATCTCTTCTCCCACACTTTCTGTTTCTTATCCCTGGAGTTCCATAACTGAGTACCGGGTCGTTTAGCAGGAGTGACCCCTTTCTTCTCTTTCTCTTCGTCCCTTTCCACCCCATCATCCGCGGCCACGTCAGCATAGACCATTTCCGCGAGTCCAACAGCCGAATCAAAAGTAGCAGGTTGAACCGCCCTGACTAACATGCGGACCTTTTGTGGCAACCCCCTCACATAACACTTGATTCTCTTGACCTCAGTGTCAACCATGTCAGGCACCAACCTAGATAGTCGGTTGAACTCCGTGGTATACTCACGATGCGTCATCATACCGGCTTTTAAATTCTGGAACTTCATCTCCGTTCTTTCAACCTCGGCATCTGCACAGAACTTCTTCATTACCAACTCTTTCAAATCTTCCCACTTCATCCCTTTGATCTCTTCACGGGTCTTCCTCTGCTCCACACCCTCCCACCAATACATAGCTTCATCTACGAATGACTGAGTAGCATAGCCCACAGCTTGGTCGGGACGGCATTCGCTAATGCGGATAACCTTGTCCATAGCGGTTATCCACTGGAGAGTAGCGATTGCGTCTCCTAAACCAGTCAGCTTAGGCGGGTCACAACCTTTGAAGGACTTATAGTTGCACCCACCTTGTCCTCCTCTCCTATCATCGACTTTCACAGACTTATCCCCACTCGAGGCCCCTCTTTCACCTTCCCCATCCTTTCTACCATCACCACCCGCCCCTTCAGCAGTTCGTTCACGGCTTCCAGCAGATCCTTCGGGATTCAGGTTCTTCACAGCAGCAACTACAGCCTGAACAATGGCTGCTTGAACTGCAGGACTAAGTTGAACTTCCTCGTTGTTGTTCTGGTCTCCTCCAGCTGCGCTTCCTTCATCTTCGGTGTGGGAAGCTTCTTCTACCGAGGGTTGCCGGGCAAGACGAGGCCTGCCACGACGTCCAGTGCGACCCCCAGTTCCAACAAATTCTCCAGCTCCCGCCATTAGTATTCTACAAGGGAAAACACAAACATCATCACTCAAGGAACTAGTTAGTACAAGGATAGTAAGGCTAACAGGTAATAACAGTGGCCAGTTGCGATTAGCTGATCACGTTACTTTCCGTGTCATATACACTTCCCTTTATGAGTCTATTTGTGCTGGTTCTACTTAAGCAGTTTGTCAATTTAAACAGTCAATTATTCCTATCCCTATCGTTCACATATCTTTTCTCTCTCATTAACATATATCATTTAATCATACACTTTACCTTTACTGATCTTGCTTGAGCGACACATGGCATTCTTGAACTGGCATCTTCTTTCCTTTCTTACTTAAATCCCATTTTCTGTTCGAGTCTAAGCATGTAGGATGCTTAAATCTCTCGAACTTATGCTCTGATACCAACTTGTAAGGCCCCGTAACCGGTAACCCTACTTTCGTGTTGGATTTACTCATAAACACAGTTCTAAATATCAGAGTTAATTAAAAACTTTACGCGGAATATAAAACTTTCATAAAACATTACATATCAATTCATACTCATGTCTTAAAACATTCCTCTTGTCTTTCAAAATCAAAACATAACTTATAAAACATATCGGATCTTCAGATGCCAGGTCTTAGTCTTCTGCCATGTGTCCTCCACTCAAGCCAGCTGTCTCATCCTACTCACCTGCGTGCATACTAAAAGTCAGCTACGCTGAGTGAGTTCTAGTTAATCATACACTACCATACAATACCTTGTTACATACATACGTACTTAACCTCATAACTTTCTTTCATTCACACATAAGTACTCATACCTTCATTCTTACTTACATACTTTCTTTCTTACTTACATACTTTCTTTACATTCATAATCATACGTTTTAAAGAGCCTTTCGCCCTATAACCTCACAGATATTATAAGGGTCTGGTCCCTAACATCACAGATATTATAAGGGTCTGGTCCCTATCATCACAGATATTATGAGGGTCTGGTCCCTAACATCACAGATATTATTAGGGTCTGGTCCCTAACATCACAGATATTATTAGGGTCTGGTCCCATGTTTTCGAATATTAGTAGGGTTCGATTCCCTCTTCGTTGCCTTACAACCATACATCCGTTATTTCCTTCTTTTATTAACTTTCTTACGTTCATACCCCTAAGCATACATATCATACTTACCTTAACTTAGCGTTACAACCTGACAGTACGTGCAATATCCGAAGATCGTTCACGTACCGTCATGCCATCATTCATACATTTCACATTATTCACATAAGGCATACACTTATCTCTTAGGATAAGTGTATTAACAAACATATTGAGTATGCACACAGCCCCGAAGACGTAACACATAAATGGGGCTAGAAACTCACCTGGATCCTGTTACGCTCGCCGTTGATCGTAATTCCTTTCTTTAACTGGGCTCGGCTAACTGTATAATATTTACACATATCAATTAACTACTGCTACTCGTTTGTATTTCTATCTATATATGACCCACAACGAACGGGGGTCCGAGGGCAGCGCCCCTGGCAGCGGGGTTCTAGGGGCGGCAGCCCCTAGCGGGGTCCAAGGGGCAGAGCCCCTGGCTGGGGTTAAGCTGCCAGGTCAGCTTGGAAAAATTTTATTTTCGATAACTGCCTTAACACATTTTCCATTAGGTTTTTAATTTATTTTATAGACGAACTTCGCTTCAGGCGAAGTTAAACCTTAGGCGAACTTGGAAACAGCTTGGTTCTGGCTTGATTCGATCGAATAGGAACACGTTCGATCGAATAGGAACACGTTCGATCGAATAGGAACACGTTCGATCGAATAGGAACACGTTCGATCGAATAGGAACACTCATTCGATCGAATACAAAACTCATTCGATCGAATGAGTTGGAGACCATTCGGTTGCTTCCCTATTCGGTCGACTGGACTTGTTCGATCTACGCATTCGATCGAATGGACTGATTCGATCGACTGGTTCGATCGAATGAGTCTGATTCGACTCCTTCAAGCTGGGCGACGGAGAAACCCACGGGTTTTCCAGATTTTCCAGATTTTTGACCCAAAATCGAAGTTTTTGACATGGAAATGCTCGGGATTGAAAGGGCTATCGATTCCTAGTACTTTTAAACACAAAAGCTTGCATTTTGACACCAAAACAAGGCGGTTTTTGACCCGAAAACTCAAGTTACGAAAATGGGAGTTTTTGCTCGATTTGAGGTCGAAAATGGTTATGAAAACGGATGATTTTCGAGAGGGACTTACCAAAAATGATTAGGAACAAGATTGTGGACTCGGATTTGTGATTTGAGAACTTTCTCTCTCTAGCTTCTCTCTCTAGAAATGAGAGTGTTTGGGTGGGTGTAAGTGAAGGAAGATGGTGAAAATGGTGGAAGTGTCAAGAACTTTCGTTTATATACTACGGGTTTGGTTAGGCTCGGGTTGGCTTCCTACGGGTCGAGACAGGCCGAGTTCATAAAATAACTAAGCCCAAGACCCGTTCCTTACTCGACATTAAATAACTAAAACGTGAAATTACTAAACATAACTTTCTTTTATTTATCAATATAAAAATTTTAGGATGTTACACAAATTAAGCCAAAAACCAATCGAACTTCATATCTACCTTAACTATACCTGTTAATAAAAAATTTCGAGGATGATTAGTAGAGATGGCTTAATAATCGACTTAGAGACTTGAGAGTGAGAAAGGTTTTGTTTTTGTGAAAATAATGATAAAAATAACAAGACAAAACCTTAATAACCTTTTATGGTAAAACCAAAGACGGGCCGAGAATACTAGATGGGCTCAAACCAGTGAGCGGCCCAAATGACACACGTTCTAGAAAAATTTTAAGCCCGTTTTCAAAATGCACTTAAATTTTACGATCATTTCGAGGAGAGTAATTTCGAGGAAAACTTAAAATTTAGTAAAGTTAGGCAAAAAAATAAACTTAGCTAAGAACAAGAATAAGGCCATATAAATATACACAATAACTCATTTGAAATTTTGAGATCGGGATCAGATTTCAGTTTTAGTAAAAACGCCGCCTTTTTATGAAAAGATCCGAACATGGAATCATATTGTTTAATAGGCTGTCACAAGGATTCATGTTCAGCGTTATTATGACATAAAGAAACAGGTTGATAGCAGGTATAACATACTTAGCATGATTTTCATTGCATCAGTGATATGATTAAGGTTCAGTTCGGCATAAAGCTTAGATGGACATCACTCATGGACCTGTGATGCCTCCTATCTCTTCTCAAAGTGTATTTGGCTTTCCTCATATCACTCCAATTTGACTCCAACCCCCTAGTGCTTGATCAAAAGATTTTTATAAACGCAAAATTTTTAGGCTTTAAGGTTGAACGTTGTACTTAGTGCCAGTAAACTGACAAGCCTTTCATTCAAGATATGACAGGACTTACTTGTGTGCCCCCATCTCTGTAGTTCTAGTTTACCCATTTAAACCTCTCAAAATAGTTTTAATAATAGGTAAATAACTTAAATAACTCTTTTGCTGAATTTTTTTATTTTTTTATTTTATTATTATTATTTTTTTAACATAACTGCACAATATTTTTGGTGATCAAGACACTAACGGGCTCGTGTATGACTGGGTAACTGATTTTCTGCCTATCATTCAGAGAGATGTATCTGGAGACATGCACCTGTCTTCAAAATGACTCTCCACATTAAGTTTAGCAATTTTAGTTTATATCACTTCAACTTTTACGCACTATGGAAAGCTACCATACAATATCAATGACTGTTCAAAAGCCTTTTAAGCTTAATAACTTCACCCGTTAGGCACACAAAAACAATTTATCTATCATTTTCCAAAGGTTGGATCAATTTTCATTTGAAAATATTTTGAAGCTTTCAAAAAGCTGTTAACTGAATAGTTTTATCACTTACCTTGGAGTTACATTAAACAAATGTGCTAAGTATTCAGTCAACCCGGTCACTGTTAAACTTTTAGGTAAATGGCTGTCCTGTATGACCACAAGTGGTTAACTGGACCAACCATGCATAAATATGCATGTCCTTCCAGCTCAGAGTTACCGACATAATTTTAAGTGAAAGAGCACAAAACACAAAAAAACATCATAGTCGCCCAGGGTGCTTTCAGTCATCGGGTAAATGGCTATCCTATGAAACTACAAGTAGAACACCGGACCAACCATATACGAATATATGTCTGTCAAACTTGAGCAACCGGCATAATTTTAAGCGAAAATGAATTTTGAAAAACAAAATCAACGCACCCATACTATTTTTGACTTTTTAATTTTTTCTTAAAATAAAGACAACGCACACATACTATTTTTGATTTTTATAATTTTTTCTCCCCCTAAATTTGTGCAAATTAAACAAAATAGTACAAATTTATTCCCAAAAAGATTCAATTCTCAAAATGGAGCATTTTAAGAAAACCCACAAGCACATTAAATTTGGCTGTTCCGACCGGTTTTGTAAATAAGTCCGCCACATTGTTGTCAGTGTGGACTTGTTCAAGATGAATTAATTTTCAATCGAAGCAGTCACGAATAAATTGAATTTTAATATCGATGTGCTTGGTTTGGAGTGTTGAACAGGATTTTTCACAATGGCAATGGCCGTATCATTATCACAAAAAATAGAAGTGTCAAGAAATTTCAAACTGTAATCCAGCAATTGATTTTGCATCCAGATAACCTGGGAGCAGCAAGCAGATGCAGCAACATACTCGGCTTCGGCAGTTGAATTAGATACCGTCTGTTGTTTCTTGTACTGCCATAAATTGAGACAGTCTCCTAGGAACTGGCAACCAGCTGACGTGGATTTCCTATCAATGTCATCTCCACCATAATTGCTATCAGCAAAAGCATAAAAATCAAATTCTGATTGTTTGGGATACCAAAGACCTAAGTTTGGTTGTCCCTTCAGATATCTAAAAATACGTTTAACAGCAATTAAATGAGAGAGTTTAAGATTAGCCTGAAACCGAGCACACCGGCAGACTGCAAACAAAATGTCAGGACGACTTGCTGTCAGATACATTAGAGACCCGATCATTGATCTGTAGTATGTTTGATCTACGGGACTCCCATCAGGATCCGATGACAGCAATGGTCTCTCCGCCATGGGAGTGTTGGCACTCTTTGAATCTTGAAACTCGAACTTTACTAACATATCGTCAACGTACTTCCCTTGATGTAGTAAAATTCCTTCTGAGATTTGACGAACTTGTAGCCCCAGAAATGTTGTCATCTCACCCAACGAACTCATTTCAAACCTCTTCTTCATTACACCCTCAAATTATGTACACAATTCAGTGCTGGTGGATCCAAAAATGATGTCGTCAACATAAATCTGAACGAGAATCAAATGTTTTCCAATAGTTTTCCGAAACAAAGTTTGATCGATGGTTCCACGCTTGTACCCATGATCAAGGAGATGCTTGGTCAGTGCATACCACGCCCGATGAGCCTAATGTAACCCGTACAAGGCCTTGTCTAGCTTGTAGACATGATTTGGTTTTTTAGAATCAACTAAACCCGATGGCTGATCAACATAAATCTCCTCCTTAACCTCACCATACAGAAACGCAGTCTTGACATCTATCTGATATACTGTGAACCCCATGTATGATGCATAGGCCAGAAAAATTCTAATTTCCACAAGTCTAGCCACTGGGGCATAGACTTCAGTGTAATCTCACCCCTCAACCTGACGAAAACCCCGAACTACCAATCGCGCCTTATTACGAACAATAAACCCTGTGTCATCTTGCTTGTTTCTGAAAACCCATATGGTGTCAAGAGCTTTCTTTCCTTCTGGCAGTTTAACCAATCTCCAAAACTTCAACTTATCAAATTGATTCAATTCTTCATGCATAGCATCAACCCAACTTGGTTCTTGAAGAGCCATTTCTACAATTTTAGGTTCAATTTGAGAGATGAAACACGAAAACATACAACTGTTTATATGTCCTGTTTGGCTTCTGATGGACACTCCCGCTTCAACTGGACCTATGACATTTTCAATTGGATGATCTTTCTGAATTCTTGATGGAATTAACTGCTTAGAGACATCACCGGTGGATTCCAGATTTGACAAGTTCTCAATATCATCAACAAGAGGGTTTTTCCATCCAAATGTCGCCGTGCTGTGAGAGTACGAGGTGCTGGCGACATATTCATTTGGAATGCCATTGGGAAACAAAGTGCTCCCGAAGATCTGACGAATAGAACTCTCCCCCCTCAACATCAGTCATATTTTCAGTCGTGTTTGGCGAGCATTTTGGTTCTGGAGTTTTGTTGGACTGATTGTCAGTGTCAGGTGAAGCATTATTCAATTCTACAACATCATCATCAATCATTGGAGAAATATGAGATACAGTCTGTGGAATTTCCTTTGCAACTTCCACTGTGGGATCACATGGGGGTTCGGAGTTGATGACTGGAAACACATTGAATAGTTTGAAAAATTCATTGTAATCAAATAACCAATCGGGACCAACACGAGCATCAGTCTCATTTTCTTCCAGCCAACGAACCTCATAAGATTCTAAAATCTGTTTGGTGGACTTGTTGTAGACCCTGTAGGATGTATTTCCCGCATACCCAACAAAGTAACACTCATCGGCTGCAGCCCCAAACTTTGGAGTGATCTCAAGGTTCAGTAATGTGCACGGACAACCAAAGGCTCTGAAGTGTGCAACAGTGGGTTGATGACCGTAAACAATCTCATATAGTGTCTTCATCTTGGACTTGTTGATTATCACCCGATTCTGAACATAACAAGCCGTATTAACAGCTTCTGCCCAAAAGAATAGTGGCAGTTTGGAGTCACACAGCATTGTTCTTGCAGCTTCGATAAGAGTTTTGTTTCTTCTTTCAGCTACACCATTTTGTTGAGGTGTTCGTGGGGCGCTGTATTGACGGAGCACCCCCTTTTCTGAACAGAAATAATTCAAAATCGCATTTTTGAACTCTGTTCCGTTGTCACAACGGATTCCCTTCAGCTTTAGATTTAGTTGATTTTCCATGAGCACAATGAACTTCTTGATTAGATCTGCAGTTTCACTCTTATTTGACAAGAAAAATATCCATGTAAAACGTGAGTAATCATCAGTAATAACGAGACAATAAGAGCTACGGGACAGACTTAGAACATGAACTGGCCTGAAAAGGTTCATATGAAGTAGTTGAAAAACAGATGAGATGGTATTAATCAATTTTGGCTTATGAGTTTTTTGATGATGTTTGCCCAAAGCACAAGCCACACATTTTTCAACAGTCACAAAATCCTTGATTAGTAAACCACACACTAAATTGTTTTAGCAAGACGATTCATATTTTTTGTATTAGCATGACCAAGCTGACGATGCCAAAGCATCGCATTATGTTCTGACACTTTTGAAAACAAGCATGTTATTTCGTTAGGAACATTTTTGTTCAGTCGATCACATAAGCATTATCGTTTCGTTGTGATCGAACAAGAATCCAGTCTTCTGGTATGATTATACCAGGTTTCAGAATTAAGCACTCCTTTTTAGTAAAGTTAGTTGAAAAATCTTTGTCACATATTTGTGACACGCTCAAAAGACTATGCTTCAATTCTGAAACAAAAGCCCAGGAAGATGTTCAACAACCATCTCCTTTCCGTCCAGAATGTGGTGTAGAAAAGCAAAGAATCTTTCCTGCTTCAGAGCTATTCAGGGCTAATAATTAACATTTTCAAACTTTAAAACACCGTTACTTACAGTACTCTTTTGAGTGATCTTTCCTTTTTCTCCTCCCGCAAAAGACACGTACCCACCGTTAAATGTTTGAATGTAGTGTAGCTGGGTAATGTCCCCTGTCATGTGCCTGGAACAACCACTATCAACATACCAAGGTCTGATGATATTCCTCCATAGCTGTCCCTGCACAAGGCGCGGGATTAGTTAGTTTTTGGTACCCAGTCCATACTTACACTGGGTGACCCTGACTCATCTACAGTTGTCACAAATTGCCATGACACATCCTTTTGATCATCAAAAATAGATTTCGCTGAAGCTTTCGCCGGAGATTTAGGCAACCATCTATGTCTGTGTGACTTGGAGTTATATGTACGAATGGTTGTCGTAACCTCCGGTGATTTGGACGTGGGAGGAGATGAATCCACCCTTTTTTCCTATCTGGGTTTAGTCTTAGTGTTTATATTAGAATTTGAATTTGAGACATTTTTTCTGACCATTATTTTGGACATGTTAGATTTGGTCTGATGAGGACTAAACCTGCCAGATTTGTTTCGATTCCAATCATCGTCAAAGGAACTAGCTGGATAATGCATGAACCCTTGCCTGTATACATTAAGAGGCACATATGGCATATTCCTTTGATAAAATCCGTGGTAAGGAATGTACGGACGATGTGGACAATTTCTGGCAATATCACCAGGAGTGCCACAGTTAAAATATGTCTGACGTTTTATGAAAAACCCATTCTTGGCAACTCCTTGTCTGGACTGGTTGTGTGGACCAGTCTGCTTGGATTTGCAAGAATTCATGTTCCCATTTTTGAACTTATCCCCTTGTTTGTCATTAGAACATCCCTCCTTAACAAACTTAGGTGCAACATATTTTTCTAATGTTTTTGAAATTTTGAAGTTTTAGTTTTATTATAAACCACATTATTAGAGTTCAAAGTTTCAACCAAATCAACCGCACAAGTATCCTCGCTCTTTAAAATAGAGCCCACACAAACAGTCGGAATAACAGAATTCAAAACAGGAAGTTCTAAAGAAACATTAGAAACAAAATTATTATCAAAATCAAAGCTAGGGTCGTCATCCTCATCAGTCCACTCCTTCACAATTACTTTTTCTGCACATGAAGTAGATACATTAGAATATTTCATATGTGAGGTGGACGGACCAGCACTCACAGAACTGGTCTCACTACCTTTGTTTTGTTCACCATACTTCATATCCTTTATCTTTTCTTCATGTTCCTTGGTGACAGGGGTAGGAACATAATTGTGGTTATACGGTGGGGGAACTTGACTGAAACCTATCCCCTCACCTTCATTTTCTTTCCACCACAGTTGCTTTTCAATCATTGAGTTGACTACTTTACTGGAGCCTTCGAATTTTTTAAAATTAAACTCAGCCTTTTCAAACTTTCTAGTTAGATTTAAGATTTCTGACTTGGAGGCTTCCAGTTTAGCAGTTAATTCAGCGATTTCTTGTTGGGCATCTAGATAATGACAGCCTTTTATACTATGATCAGACTTAAGTTTTTTAATATCCTTGTTTTGAGCTTCTATTTTGTCTATAAAACCCTTTTCATTTTTCTTAAGTTTAAAGTTCTCTGATTTTATTCTTTCCATATCTCTACTTAGACTGTCATTATGAAGCTTGTACATTTCTATTTTCTCACCACAATTTAAGGAGCATGGTTGAAAACGTACCTCAGATGAATTCGGAGAAGTGAACGCCATGTATGCAAACTAGAGCTCCTTGACCTTCTCCTCAGCAGTGTTTTCTTCTTCAGAGTCTTCAACAGTTGCGAAATTTGCAGTCTGATTTCCAATGTTTAGCGCAGACATCTGACCTTCCAAAGAAAATGTTTGAGCAACCATACCTCTTTCTCCAGTACCCGAACTACCTCCAGCTTCACCCCGAGCATTTCTAAGTGGAACCAAATCCCTTTCCGTATTCCCATCCTTAGCTGGATTAGTGCATTCATGAGCAAAATGACCCGGCTCGTGACAGTTGTAGCACCTGAGAGTCTCTTTGTTAAAGCCCACCTTTTGATTATTTGGCATGTTCCAATTATTTCTACCCATCCTTTTGGTAAACTTCTTTGCACGGAAAACTGCCATGGCAATTTTCCACGAGATGTCCAATTCTTCAACATCATCGGGATGAATCTGATCTAGTTCAGCAGTGACCACAGGTTGAACCAAGTCTCCGGCCAGAAAAGCATGATAACAATTCATAAAACCCGCCATTAGAGCTATATTCTCTTGAGAATCGGGCTGAAGTTCTGACTTGGACTGGTTTTACCAGAGTCATTTGTAGACTGACCAGATTTGGTGAAAAATGCAGGAGCTGGATTGGGCGAGTTGGATGATGATGATTGACCTAGAGTGGATGAAAACATCTGAAAGTTTCCTTGTGGTGTTTGCTGAGTAGGCTTGAACAGTGAGAAGCTATCTTGAGACATAAGAGCACTGTTAGAAGCAACGTTATATCCCGCAGCACTGTAAGAACTAGTGTGATTTATTGCTCGCTGTTTATCGTCCATATCACAGGCTTTAATAGTGGCTATCATTTCAGTCATGCTCATTCTGTTCATATCATTGGTCTTTTTGATAACCACAACATTCATGTCCCAATTTTTCGGCAGAGAGTTCACCATCTTGTTGTTAATTTTTGAGGTTTGCAGAAAGATTCCTGCAGTTCTCATTTCAGTTACGAGAGATATAAACCTTTGAAGTTGGGATTCCAATGTCTCTCCCAGAACATGATTGATCCTTTGAGGTCCCCTTACAATACTTTTCCAAATTTTTGAATCTTTCATCTTGGCATAGTGTTCAAAACGAAATTTCCATTCATTGAACCCTTCATGAGACAGTAAACGGGGTATACGAGTATTAGTGCCCATGATGGAATCAAGTTCTTGGTGAAGTGATGAGTTGGTGGAGTTACTAGTATTAGTTAACTATGCCATTTCAACTAAATCCAATTAAAATTAAGTCCAATTGAAAGTTTTAAGTCCAATTAAAATTCAGTCCAGTTTAAAAATCCAAGTACAAGACGAACATGCCCAACACAGTAAACTGGGCTGAGAATACGATGAAACACGATGACCGAGAATGCAGTTTTTGACCAAGCGTTGACCGAAAACACTGAGCGTTGACCGAGAACCCTTATCATTGACCAATCCTTGACCGAGAACCAAGAAATTGACCAAATCTTGACCGAAAAATGATGTAAGCCGAAAACAGGTATTAACCGAAAACATGAGTGACAGAGAACTAAAATCAGCCGAGATCACAATTTCTTTCCCGAGAACACCGAGAAAGGATTTGACCAGTGAATTTAGGCAACTGTTTAATCCCTATTTTAGTGGGATTCAAACTGTTTCCAAAGATAAGTCAATCTTTGGCCAAATTTTCTCCTTTTCTTCTTCTCCGATAATATGCTCACAGGAAAAAGCACTGTGACCACCGTAACAGCTGATCTTTGAATCGTTGATATCACAATAACGAGCCTGAATAGGTCTAAGTCTCTGATACCAATTGTAACTCCCGAATCTGGATCACTACAATTATGATATCAATATGACAAGTATAGGTGCGGAATACTTATACTTGGTGATTCAAGAACACGCTATGACAACAAAGAGTAACCCGGAATTGCTTCAAAACACAAGTATATTATTGAATACGTCGGGTGCTTAAGCACTTACAATACTTGATCAAATAACTAGGAATGAACAAAGAAAGAACAACCAAACTACCCTATACATCACATAACTATATATAGGGGTACCAACTAGGTAGCCGGCCCAAACTAACCACAACCCACCGAGACCCATATATGTTCTCGGCTCACATCTAAACCCAAGGCCCAAGCCCAAACAAATCAAACTACAAAAACAAACTAAGCTCAAACCACAAAACTAGGCCCAACAACTTTATATAAACTCGTTTATGTTTCAATTAAACTCGTCCACAACTCACTCAAGCTATCACGACCTAAACCCCTATACTTAATTAGACCAGTTCACTCTTTATAACTCGTTCTTTCATCAATAAACCTCCGGCCCTGCTTGATCTTGTTCACCCACCTCCGATCGTTGTTAGAGGTAATTGTATACATGGTTAGAATCACGATGTTGTGTTGATTAAAAGCCCTAAGGCTTATTGGATAAACATTAACAGATTTGGATTAATTGATTTCGTTAGGGTTCTTAGCCAAATCTGTTGATGTTTGCTTATGTTTATATTATTTGGGTTCTGGGTATTGTTGCGAGATGTTGGATGGCTCAACTGGTTAAGACACTTGAATCCCGGGGTGGAGGTCGCGGGTTCGACCCCTGCCACCCCGTTTTGCCTTTATTTTTAGTATTTTTGTTAAACTAATCAATTTCAAAGATTTTAAAACCTTAATAAAACCAATATATTAACTCGTTGTTTTCCGAATCTCGGTGAAAACTAGATATATATATATATAGATACATATATCTATATATATATAATATTTGTATAATAATTATTAAAAGTTTATAAGGGTTTTTATATTGAATACTTAAAAAGATTTTGTTTATTTAGAATACGTAAATTAAGGTATATAATATTATATTAAATAATAATTTGGTAGGTAATTTATAATCAAACGGCATTTTTATAAATATGTATAAAAAGTTACCGCTTAAATAATATAAGTACGAATATTTTATAAACAATTATATTTTATGCAATATTAAGTAATAATTAATCTTCATTAATCTTTAACTTTAAATAAAATATGCTAAACGCTCAATACCCGTTCCTATCTCGTTTTCTCTCCTAGTCTATTTGTTAATTTGTAGTTTTCCCGTTATTACACTTGTTAGGATTTGACTTTGCTACCTCTCGAGGGCGACGCTTATTCTCCTACCAATCTTAACGTATTTATTCATTTGCTTATTCTCTAAGGTAAGTTTACATATCCCCCTTTTTCATCTTTTAAATTTTGGGGGTGGCATGTATACCATATTTAAATTACTCATTTTATTTATTCATCTATTCATAACACAATTCAATATATATTTATGTGTGATTATTGCATGCTCTATGATAATACTCTATGTGCTTAATTGTTTATTTTATGTTTGGTGGTTGGTATCTCATCCTCATCTAGTATGATCATACACTTACCCAAGTACTTTGATTTCGTATCAATAGGAACGGGTCCACATTTATTTAGTTGTTTTACACTTTTCATGGGAATTGTGATGCTCAACATTAACATATGAATTGTGGTTTTTATCTATATATGTATCTCAAATAAAACTTATGTATTCTCACCAACATTCGTGTTAACAAACTCTATTTTTATACATGCTACAGGTACAAGTAATTTACATTGATCAAGATTGAAGATATTAGTTTTTACCTTAGGATATGATGTAATTGTTTTTATTATTATAATTGTGTACTTGTTTTTATATTAATGAATTAAATAATTATCGTCACTTTAATAGTGTCTTTTGAGCTACTGTCCAATCAATACGTTACGCCACAGCATGTTCCGCCTTTGGTCGGGGTGTGACAGATTGGTATCAGAGCCGAAGGCTATAAGATAGGTGGTTAGATATAAAGGCCTAGTAGCATGCTTAGGGTCCCTATACGTGATATGTCTTTACTTGTTTGCACTCTGAATTATATTATTGATTGCAATAGCTTAAATACAATTTGATGATTTAATATTATTCTTGTACACAAAATCACACACTTAATCCGAGGCTATGCCTCACTCTCAAAATTGTTTTCAAATCTTTAGGATGATTTAAAAAAAATGGGAAATTCCTTAAGAAATCCTGCCTTTTCACTCCCCTCTCCTAGAGGATGATTCGTGGGACGGATATGTAGTAACTGTAAGAGGGACACAATTGTTTACCGAACCCTTAACACCAAGGCTTGCGAGCCTAAGGAAGTGAAATGCACATAAATCTCAATCAACCGCGAGACCTGGTTGCCTTCCTGAACTTATTAGGCCAAAGAATATCACACCAAAAGTACCCGAATCTGCTACCCTCATTGTATCAAATGTGGTCATGTGACGATCACACTCTTATATCAACGATGAGATTTTTATTTAAAATTTTCTATTATGTTAAAAATGAATATTTTCTCAAATTATCAATTTCATCAATACTCTAAGTTAAGGTTATTAAAATTTTATTTTGTATTCTCATGAATTTTCACAAAAACTCGAAATTTCACATAGATATACAAATTTTTTCCCCCAAAACATAATAAATTTTTTTTTCATGTGTCGTCATTGTAGCATGTCTTCTTCCCGCCTTATCAACCGTAACCGTCGCACTAGCAACTCGGGCCGTAGCATGTCATCCCGCAACACCAAGAGAATCGTGGAAGCCCTCCCAACAATCATCTCTCAATTGCAAACTGTCAATGCCTCTTAATCATCTACAACTCCGAACCCAATTGCTTACCCCCTCAAACAATTCAAGAGTGCCAACCCGCCTGAATACTTCAGTATCGACGGTGCTACCATTCTCCTCCAATGGTTCGAAGAAATGGAGTGCATATTCCTCCATTGTGAATGTCCTGAGGACAAGAAAACCACTTACACCTCGAGCATGCTCAAGAAGAATGCCCTCAATTGGTGGAACAGTGAGAAGCGCATGCCTGGCGCTGAGGTTACCATGGCCTTACCATGGGATAACCTCAAGAAACTCATGCTCAAGAAGTTTTTCCCGAAACATGAGCTTCGGAAGTTGGAAGAGGAGTTTTGGAATTTGAAACAAGAAAGTGGAATTGACACCATCTACAACGATCGTTTCCTTGAACTGAGCCTTCTCATCCCCCACATGGTCACTCCCCTTGAACGTTCAATCGACAAGTACATCTCAGGTTTGCCTATGCAAATCCAAGATTCCGTCCTAAGTCGTGACCCTCAAACCTTCCATGATGCCATCACCTTAGCCGGTACCCTCACCAAAAACCACGTTAAGGCCAGGACCTTGACGCGGAAAAAAATTTCAAGAAGCCCAATGATAAGTCTGCATCTGAGCCCACCAAAGAACCCAAGCCCGAATCTCCCAAACCCGAGTCTTCTAAGCCCGAATCCTTCAAGCACAGCAACTCTCCTCATTACCGCAACAACAAAAGAAAGTCCAATTCTCCAAAACTATGTATTGGCCCAATCACAAGCCCAACCCACCAAGAAACCCTACACAGGACCCCACCCATTATGTGATACGTGTAACTTTCACCATTCGCCTAACCTCAAGTGTCGACAATGCACCCATTGCAATCGATTTGGTCACCTTTTTACCACATGCCGTGAACGCAACCAACTTTTGATGCAACCATTTACCTCACCTCTTACCCGACCCTTACCTTATGCTCAACCGTTTACTCAATCCCCCTCAACTATTAGAGCTTGTTACAATTGTGGAGACCCTAACCATTATCGCAATGCATGCCCAAGACTCTTACACATGAACCAAATCCAATCCTACCCAACCCAAACCACTCAATATCAAGCTAACCAAGCCCAAGTAAATCAACATCAACCAATCCAAGCTCAATCCATCCAAGAAATTCAAACCCAACCCATTCAACCAAATCCCAATCAACCAACCAACCACAAGTAACCAAGCTACTCAAGGACAAGTGTGTTACATCAACGGTTCCCAAGTTTAAGTCTAACCCTTTATGAAGACATGCTACGCAAAAGACGTTTCTTTTATTTAGTTATTTTCATTTAAATATAATGTATTAACTTCATTAAATCTCCAGTATTGTTATAAATAAGAATTATGGTTATCTATAATAGTATTCAATCTCTCATTTATTCATATCTTGTCTATTATTGCACTATTTATTGTTACATAATTTATTATCATGATTTAAGTGGTCTATGACCGGCTGTTTACCAGGACTATGTTGCATGGCTATGCTCATGGTTATCTAATAGAACCTTATTTGTATTTTGAACTACCTTTGACCGATTCCTACATATGCTTTGGAAATTAGGACTATGAACATGTGTTGTACATAGTTATCTAATGGGAGTCACATTTACAAATTTTATTTCGATATTTTAATACATGACTACCTAAACCCTCCAAACTCACCACATTCTCATGGTACTCTTATCTCATCCCATCGATTTTATAATCTTGGTTTCTGTCACACCCCGATCGTGATGGCGGAATAATCGAGGCGCGGCGACTAAGTCGTGATTGTTGAGCACAATAGTATAAAAGTCTAAATGCATAAACATAACCAAAATGTCAAATATTACACCATTCAGGTAACATGAAACAAATTGTTTTAATACAAAATATCAAGTTTCCAAACAACTCCTAGACTAGCCTTCATCTCTCTAAGGCCTCTAAACTTGCTAGGGATTTCTTGCTGCATTATTTCCTGAAAACATGTAACAAACTGTCAACTACATAAAGTAGATGAGTGAATTCATAGGTTTAAAGAAAAAGAGTTTATACACAAACATACTAGTATAGGTTGTAGGGGTTTATATATAGGGTGTACCTGCGGCTAACCCACCACTCCTACAACTTATACTACTATGTTTGGATATAATACCCGGTTTTAAGATGGTTTGTAAGAAAAGGTCTCTTGGTTTTCCCAAAGAGGTTTTTGTAGTAAGTAAAACATGAAATGTTCTCCTGGACTCTCAGCGGGCTTATTATTCTCCCATTAGAGTCGTTTGTGATAAGATTACTCAAAGATTTGTGGTCTCCCAACGGTACATGTAGCACATAGCATCATCATCATCATCATCATCGTACTCAGTATATCCCACCAATAGCCAAGCTATGGTAGGGTCTGAGGAGGGTAAGATGTAGACAGCCTTACCCCTACCCCATAGGGATAGAGAGGCTGCTTCCGATGAGACCCCCGGCTCGATAGTAGTTTTGCATCAAGCCTTGGACATAAGGCACATAGCACTCAATCATCGGGACACCGGCTGATTGGTGCATGTACCATTGTCTTTCGGCTATCAACGCCACCACATGATGCCTGATTAACCTTCTGCCACTTTTAACGTTATTTTCACGAGATTAGTAAAATAACGTTAAAATTAGTGCAATTTTACTTTTGCCCACCCGAAGGTTCACACATATATACATTATATGCGCGCACCGCAAGCAGGGCGAATGTAGCACATAGCAGTTAAGCATAAATAAGGACATATAGATTTGAGCATGCTAAGTTTACTGGATAAACCAACACCAAGATCCCACTGTTTACTAGTATCTAAGATGATGGTGAATAAATGATGATGATGATGAATGATGATGAAACCCAATGATCACACAAGACTTGATTGAACCCACGCAAGACTTAAACCAAGACTACCTCGTTCTTGTCATCCAGGACTCAGCTAGGTTCTACCGAGAGTAGGATAGACTCCCCAAAGAATCCTGGGTTCCCTTGGTCCCTACCGAGACTAGTATAGGTCCTCAAGAGTTATGGATTTCACCGAGACTAGTATGAAATCCCATGAGTTACGAGTGCCACCGAGAATAGAATGCCACTCATGGTCGCGAGTTCTACCGAGAGTAGAATAGACTCTCGCGTCCAATTCAACTCATGATGCTTTGATCTCTAGATTTCCATGCTGACACAATGACTATGATGATATGAATATGATTCCCATTCCCATGATGTCAATGTTCATAGAATTTCCCATACTCATTGATTTCCGATGTTCTTAGATCTCCATAAGTTGATGGGTTTTCCCCATGTTCATAGATTTCCAAAGTTTATAGATTCTTAAAAAGCTTGTGGATTTCCGCACGTGTGTAGAAATCCAAAAGTTTATAGTTTAAAGAGTGTTTGCATAAATGATTTTATCCAAACGTGTGAAGTTACCATGTTTCCACCCCATAGTTTTGAAAAGCTTAAATAGGGGCTATGAACTCACCTTGATCTCGGGTTAGGATGGTGCTACAATAGATCTCCTTAGCCTAGAGTTGAACATATATATAAGGTTAACAACGTGCTATAAGTCTAAGAAAACGAGCTTACGCGGCCTCGACCAAAAACTGGGTTTTAAAGACGAAAACAGCTTGGTTCTGGCTTGATTCGATCGAATAGGAACACGTTCGATCGAATAGGAACACGTTCGATCGAATAGGAACACGTTCGATCGAATAGGAACACGTTCGATCGAATAGATACACATTCGGTCGAATCTGAGGCACACTCGGTCGAACTAGAAACACATTTGGTCGAACCAGTTGGAAATACTCGTTCGGTCGAACATGGAACTTGTTCGATCGAATAGACACTCGTTCGATCGAATACGAAACTCATTCGGTCGAATGAGTTGGAGACCGTTCGGTTGCTTTCATATTCGATCGACTGGACTGATTCGATCGACTGGTTCGATCGAATGAGTCTGATTCGACTCCTTCAAGCTGGGCGACGGAGAAACCTACGGGTTTTTCAGATTTTCCAGATTTTTGACCCAAAATCGAAGTTTTTGACATGGAAATGCTCGGGATTGAAAGGGCTATCGATTCCTAGTGATTTTAAACACAAAAGCCTGCATTTTGACACCAAAACAAGACGGTTTTGACCCGAAAACTCTAGAAACGAAAATGGGTGTTTTTGCTCGATTTGAGGCCGAAAATGGTTATGAAAATGGATGATTTTCAAGAAGATCTTACCAAGAATAACAACAAACAGATTTGTGGACTCGGATTTGAAGTTTGAAGACTTTCTCTCTCTAGTTTCTCTCTCTAGAATGAGAGTGTTTGGGTGGGAAGTGTTGGTGGAAACGAAAGAGATGGTGTAAGAATACTTGATTTTCCGCTTAAATACTCGGGTGACTCGGGTTCGGGTTTAGGCTACCGACGGGTCAAGACTAGTCGAGTTCATAAGTTTTTAAACAAACTAAAACTTTTTCAGCAAAACTTTTATAAAACCATTTTCCGAATAATTATTTGAAATCTTTTTTTTTAAATAAGAACATTTAATTTTTCGAAAGCATTAAAAATTAATATTTTTCAGGCGTAAATGTCGTTTTTTATAAAATAAACATTTTAAATGATAAAAGCAGATTTTTCCAATGATATGGGTTCCGAACTTATCGTCCAGAATCCCAAAGTCTATAGTTTCCGATGATTTCACGATCCTAGTTTACCAATCGAATTTCAGGGCGTTACATCCTCCCCAATTTAGAGGAATTTCGTCCCGAAATTTAGAACATAGTATAGTTGATGCAATGATGTTTTAGATTAAATGATCCCATGATGACCACTATTTTCCACTACAAGGCATCACCTTCAAGCTTTACATCAGACATATTCATTTCGGATTGAAGGGGTTTATATATAGGGTGTACCAGCGGCTAACCCACCACTCCTTCAATCTCCAATGGATAATTCCCTCAATAACTCTTGAATTTAACGCCTCACAGCTGCCACGCTAACTATGAGTCCCTAATTCCAAGTCTCGCTTCAGACATAATCAACTTGTGCCGAAGGGGTTTATGTATAGGGTGTACCAGCGGCTAACCCACCACTCCTTCAACATTCATTGATTAATTCCCTACACGAAGCTTGAGTTCACGACTCATAGTTACACAATAGCATATCGTTTATACACGTATACACCTGTGAACTTGATGTAATTATATTCCGGACTATAATTACGAGTTCACCTTGTATCAATGTATAAACTCCATTGTGTGCGGCTAGAAAAATCGACACGACACCACACACACACACACACCCATGCTTCATGAATGCTAGAATGATGACAAATTTTGGCTCAATGATACATAGTTTACCCCAATGTTTACATGATTAAGTATGCACAACTTGTGTTTTCCAGCACGAGTCATGGGTAGTCAAATTTGGTGTTATGCAAATAAGAGAATATTTATAAGCAAATAGGAACAACATGATACTTCATTGATTGATATTTGTCCCTGATTACATGATTACGATTACATAGACTCCAAGATTTCTAGAATTACAAAGATGATGACTATGCGAACAGATGAGGGTATTCCTCCTTCATCTTATCCTCTCGCTCCCATGTGAACTCGGGTCCACGATGGTTGTTCCAACGTACCTTGACAATGGGTATCCGGCTTCGCTTAGTCCTTTTGACTTCTCGATCTAGGATCTCGACAGGTTCCTCAACAAAGTGTAGTTTGTCGTCGATGTGAACCGTGTCGATCGGGATTTGAGCGGTCTCGTCAACGAGGCACTTTTTGAGTTGCGACACATGAAAAACGTTGTGAACACGGCTGAGTTCTGGAGGCAATTCCAAGCGATAGGCTACGGGTCCGACCTTTTCGATGATCTTGAAAGGTCCTACGTACCTTGGAGCAAACTTTCCCTTTTTCCCGAAGCGAACAATGCCCTTCCAGGGGGAAACTTTGAGCATTACGTGATCGCCTATTTGGAACTCCAGAGGTTTGCGGCGTTTGTCAGCGTAATACTTGTGTCGACAGCGGGCGTCCTTAAGTCTTTGCTGAATGATGGCGATACTGTCAGTGGTTTCCTGTATCAGTTCCGGGCCGAGGATTTGAGAATCTCCGGTCTCGGACCAACACAGTGGAGAACGACATTTCCTGCCATAGAGTGCCTCGAATGGTGCGCATTTGATGGTAGCATGATAGCTGTTATTGTATGAGAACTCTGCAAGAGGAAGGTGAGTCTCCCAGCTACTACCGAATTCAAGGATACAGGCTCTGAGCATATCCTCCAGGGTTTGTATGGTCCTTTCGCTCTGTCCGTCCGTTTCAGGATGATAGGCAGAGCTAAGTTTCACACTTGTCCCAAAGGCTTTCTGAAATGACTTCCAGAACCTTGACGCAAAAGAGGGGTCACGGTCAGACGTGATGCCCTTAGGCACACCGTGACGGGTTACGATCTCACGAATGTAAATCCGCGCCAGCTTCTCCGTAGTGTAGTCCTCGCGGACAGGGAGAAAGTGGGCAGACTTGGTCAAGTAATCCACGATAACCCAAATCGTGTCATAACCGCTGGGTGTCCGCGGGAGTTTGGTAATGAAGTCCATAGCGACTTCGTCCCACTTCCACTGCGGTATGAACGGTTTTTGTAACAGGCCAGATGGTCTCTGATGTTCAGTCTTGATCCGCGAGCATGTTAGACACCTACCGACGTACAAAGCTATGACTTTCTTCATACCCGGCCACCAGAAGTGAGACTTGAGATTCTGATACATTTTATCACTGCCCGGGTGAATAGAGTATCTGGATTTGTGCGCTTCATTCAGGATAAGTTCTCGAAGTGGTTCAGAGTTTGGAATCCACATGCGATTTAAGTAGTAAAGTATACCATCAGACTTGGTTTCAAACTTCCGTTCGGCACCGCAAGATAGCATATTTTTGAGATCACCACCAGCAATCGCTTGCTTTTGAGCTTCAAGAACCAAGGAGGGAAGATTGGACTGAATACGGATCGCATGCAACTGGGTCCTTTCCTTGCGACTTAACGCATCAGCCACTACGTTAGCCTTTCCAGGGTGGTAGCGGATTTCGCAGTCGTAGTCACTTAGGAGTTCAACCCATCGACGTTGTCGCATGTTTAGCTCCCTTTGGTTGAGGATGTGTTGTAGGCTCTTGTGGTCGGTGAAGATGACACATTTCGTACCGTATAGGTAGTGTCTCCATATTTTTAAGGCAAAGACCACAGCACCCAATTCCAAGTCGTGGGTGACATAAATCCTCTCATGAGTCTTGAGTTGGCGCGAGGCATAAGCGATGACCTTACCGCGTTGCATTAAGACGCAGCCTAGACCTTGGCTCGAGGCGTCGCAATAAACAACAAAATCATCGTTACCCTCAGGAAGTGATAGGATTGGTGCATGACAGAGTTTATGTTTCAATGTTTGGAAAGCCTCTTCTTGCTCTTGGTTCCAAATGAATGGTTCCCCTTTTTGAGTTAACATTGTGAGAGGCAATACGATCTTTGAAAAGTTCGAGATGAATCGACGGTAGTACCCAGCTAAACCAAGAAATGAACGAATTTCGGTTGGCGTTGTAGGCGCTCCCCAATTTTTGATGGCTTCAATCTTGGCAGGGTCGACATGAATGCCTTCCTTGTTAATGATGTGACCTAAGAATTGAACTTCCCTTAGCCAGAATTCGCATTTGGAGAATTTGGCGTAGAGTTGCTCTTTCCTCAGCAGATCCAAGGTAAGCCTGAGATGAAGCTCATGGTCGGCTTTAGAGCGGGAATAAACGAGAATATCGTCAATGAAGACGATAACAAACTGGTCCAGGTATGGACGACAAACGCGATTCATGAGATCCATGAACACCGCAGGGGCATTCGTCAAACCAAAAGGCATGACTAGGAACTCGTAGTGTCCATAACGAGTTCTGAAAGCGGTTTTCGCGATGTCGTCCTCCATGACGCGTACTTGGTGATAACCTGAGCGTAGGTCGATCTTGGAAAAGTAAGTGGCTCCTTGCAGCTGGTCGAAAAGATCGTCAATCCTTGGTAATGGATACCGATTCTTGACCGTGAGTTTGTTAAGCTCACGATAGTCTATGCACATCCGGAAAGATCCGTCCTTCTTCTTGACGAAGAGGACTGGAGCTCCCCATGGAGATGAACTAGGGCGAATAAAACCCTTGTCTAGTAGTTCCTGTAGCTGGCTCGATAATTCCTGCATTTCTGACGGAGCCAAACGATACGGAGATTTTGCCACGGGGGTTGCACCGGGAACTAATTCGATGTGGAATTCGACTTGTCGGCTAGGAGGTAGTCCGGGTAAGTCTTTAGGAAAAATGTCTGGAAATTCACGCACGACGGGGACATCAGAGAGCTTCTTCCCCAAAGATTTCTTGATGGAGACATGAGCTAGGAAGGCGAGACACTTCTTTCGAAGGCATCGCCGAGCTTTAAAGCAGGAGATTAATTTCAGACATCTGCCTGATCTTTCTCCTTGAATAATTATGGACTCGCCAGAAGAACAAGGAACGCGAATGAGCTTCTCAGCACACACCACTTCCGCGTGGTTGATGGACAACCAATCCATCCCAACAATTACATCGAAACTTCCTAATTGCATAGGGATGAGGTCAATGTTAAGAGACGTCTGATCAAACGTAAGCGTGCAATTGCGAACGATTTTGTTCACTTGGGTAGACTCTCCGTTTGCCATTTCGACAGAGAAAGCGGGGTCTAAGACAGAGGTTCCTAGATTAAACAATGGGACCAACTCGCTAGAAATAAAACTCCTATCTGCACCCGTGTCAAATAGAATAGAAACCCAGAGATTGTTAAGGATGAACGTACCAGTAATGACGTCAGGATTTTGGCGAGCTTCAGCAGCGCCAATAGTAAAGGCTCGGCCTCGGGCCGGAGGAAGATTTGCAAGACGAGGACACCTGCTCCTGAAATGGTCCGTGGCTCCACACTCGAAACAGCTTCGAGTGTTGTTGGGTTGGGAACTGCTGCTCTGTATTGCCAGTTGATTACCTTGAAATCTGCAGCGTTCCGCTAGGTGCCCCAAACGTCCACAGTTCGTGCATTTCCAGCACGGGGTTCCGGCAGGGTGATGAAATTGGCAAGTGCCGCACTTGGGGTGAACCCCAGTGTACTCCCTCTTTGGCCTTCCAGAAGGGGTGGGAGCAGGAGCGACAGAGCTGATTGGGGTTGCGGGAGTAACCATCGCGTAACTGCTAGCCTTACGCTTTTTGATGCGGTTGATGTTTTTGGATGAGCCCTCAGCGGCCTTGCCCGTACCTTTGGCTAGGACCCCAGTCTTAACCTGGTCCTGGGTCAGTCGGGCAGCTAGTTCAATGGCCGCTTGTAGGGTTGATGGGTCAGCCCCGATAACGATTCCACGGACAGTGTCAGGTAGGCCATTGATGTAAAGCTCAATAGCCCGGGAGGGAGGGGTGACCAAGTGTGGTACGAGAAGGGAGAGCTCGTGAAAACGCTCCGTGTACCCTTGGTGATCAGCGCCCTTCATTTTGAGCACCCAAAACTCAGCTTCAAGTTTCTGCACCTCACTGCGAGGTACGAACTCGCGGGTAACCAAAGCTACAAATTCCGACCAAGTCATGGCCAAGGCAGCCTCACGCCCGCGGGTTCTTATCTCGTTGTTCCACCAGGTCAGCGCGCGTTTAGACAACGTGCTTGCCGCGTGCGTGACTTTCAGTGTCTCAGGGCACGAGCTAATAACAAAGGCAGCCTCCATCTTTTCGATCCACTGGAGGAGACCAACGGCGCCTTCTGAACCGCTGAAGCTGGTGGGTTTGGTAGCCATGAAGTCCTTGTATGGCTTATTTGCTGGTTCATTTGCGTTCTGAGCTGGAATTTGGTTGGCCCCAGAGGTTCCTTCTTGCCTCAGCCCCTGGCTGATGGCTGTTACCATGCCTGGTATCACAGCCGCGATCTGCTGGGCTATAAGGTTGGCTAGATCAGCGGAGTCCAAGGGGGCGGGTGCACGTCTGGGAGGCATTCTTGGCAAAACGAAAAAAAAAGACGAGCGTTAGATAGAATCAATGACACGCCAAAGATTAAGAATAGAGGACATAGATTATACCAAGAACACAGAATGACATGGCTCAAGAGATTAACAGTTAATATGCAACACATAAGCACGCAGCACGTATATAAGTGTAGACATGTGATTGTGATGCATGAGCTATCTAGAGTCAAGGATCCTAGGTTATAGTCTAGGTCGGTTTCCTAATTCCCTATAACCACTGGCTCTGATACCAATCTGTCACACCCCGATCGTGATGGCGGAATAATCGAGGCGCGGCGACTAAGTCGTGATTGTTGAGCACAATAGTATAAAAGTCTAAATGCATAAACATAACCAAAATGTCAAATATTACACCATTCAGGTAACATGAAACAAATTGTTTTAATACAAAATATCAAGTTTCCAAACAACTCCTAGACTAGCCTTCATCTCTCTAAGGCCTCTAAACTTGCTAGGGATTTCTTGCTGCATTATTTCCTGAAAACATGTAACAAACTGTCAACTACATAAAGTAGATGAGTGAATTCATAGGTTTAAAGAAAAAGAGTTTATACACAAACATACTAGTATAGGTTGTAGGGGTTTATATATAGGGTGTACCTGCGGCTAACCCACCACTCCTACAACTTATACTACTATGTTTGGATATAATACCCGGTTTTAAGATGGTTTGTAAGAAAAGGTCTCTTGGTTTTCCCAAAGAGGTTTTTGTAGTAAGTAAAACATGAAATGTTCTCCTGGACTCTCAGCGGGCTTATTATTCTCCCATTAGAGTCGTTTGTGATAAGATTACTCAAAGATTTGTGGTCTCCCAACGGTACATGTAGCACATAGCAGTTAAGCATAAATAAGGACATATAGATTTGAGCATGCTAAGTTTACTGGATAAACCAACACCAAGATCCCACTGTTTACTAGTATCCAAGATGATGGTGAATAAATGATGATGATGATGAATGATGATGAAACCCAATGATCACACAAGACTTGATTGAACCCACGCAAGACTTAAACCAAGACTACCTCGTTCTTGTCATCCAGGACTCAGCTAGGTTCTACCGAGAGTAGGATAGACTCCCCAAAGAATCCTGGGTTCCCTTGGTCCCTACCGAGACTAGTATAGGTCCTCAAGATTTATGGATTTCACCGAGACTAGTATGAAATCCCATGAGTTACGAGTGCCACCGAGAATAGAATGCCACTCATGGTCGCGAGTTCTACCGAGAGTAGAATAGACTCTCGCGTCCAATTCAACTCATGATGCTTTGATCTCTAGATTTCCATGCTGACACAATGACTATGATGATATGAATATGATTCCCATTCCCATGATGTCAATGTTCATAGAATTTCCCATACTCATTGATTTCCGATGTTCTTAGATCTCCATAAGTTGATGGGTTTTCCCCATGTTCATAGATTTCCAAAGTTTATAGATTCTTAAAAAGCTTGTGGATTTCCGCACGTGTGTAGAAATCCAAAAGTTTATAGTTTAAAGAGTGTTTGCATAAATGATTTTATCCAAACGTGTGAAGTTACCATGTTTCCACCCCATAGTTTTGAAAAGCTTAAATAGGGGCTATGAACTCACCTTGATCTCGGGTTAGGATGGTGCTACAATAGATCTCCTTAGCCTAGAGTTGAACATATATATAAGGTTAACAACGTGCTATAAGTCTAAGAAAACGAGCTTACGCGGCCTCGACCAAAAACTGGGTTTTAAAGACGAAAACAGCTTGGTTCTGGCTTGATTCGATCGAATAGGAACACGTTCGATCGAATAGGAACACGTTCGATCGAATAGGAACACGTTCGATCGAATAGGAACACGTTCGATCGAATAGATACACATTCGGTCGAATCTGAGGCACACTCGGTCGAACTAGAAACACATTTGGTCGAACCAGTTGGAAATACTCGTTCGGTCGAACATGGAACTTGTTCGATCGAATAGACACTCGTTCGATCGAATACGAAACTCATTCGGTCGAATGAGTTGGAGACCGTTCGGTTGCTTTCATATTCGATCGACTGGACTGATTCGATCGACTGGTTCGATCGAATGAGTCTGATTCGACTCCTTCAAGCTGGGCGACGGAGAAACCTACGGGTTTTTCAGATTTTCCAGATTTTTGACCCAAAATCGAAGTTTTTGACATGGAAATGCTCGGGATTGAAAGGGCTATCGATTCCTAGTGATTTTAAACACAAAAGCCTGCATTTTGACACCAAAACAAGACGGTTTTGACCCGAAAACTCTAGAAACGAAAATGGGTGTTTTTGCTCGATTTGAGGCCGAAAATGGTTATGAAAATGGATGATTTTCAAGAAGATCTTACCAAGAATAACAACAAACAGATTTGTGGACTCGGATTTGAAGTTTGAAGACTTTCTCTCTCTAGTTTCTCTCTCTAGAATGAGAGTGTTTGGGTGGGAAGTGTTGGTGGAAACGAAAGAGATGGTGTAAGAATACTTGATTTTCCGCTTAAATACTCGGGTGACTCGGGTTCGGGTTTAGGCTACCGACGGGTCAAGACTAGTCGAGTTCATAAGTTTTTAAACAAACTAAAACTTTTTCAGCAAAACTTTTATAAAACCATTTTCCGAATAATTATTTGAAATCTTTTTTTTTAAATAAGAACATTTAATTTTTCGAAAGCATTAAAAATTAATATTTTTCAGGCGTAAATGTCGTTTTTTATAAAATAAACATTTTAAATGATAAAAGCAGATTTTTCCAATGATATGGGTTCCGAACTTATCGTCCAGAATCCCAAAGTCTATAGTTTCCGATGATTTCACGATCCTAGTTTACCAATCGAATTTCAGGGCGTTACAGTTTCAACCCTCAACTATTATTATATTCATAAGTCATGTGTTTCGTTTGTTGTGTGAACCGATTATTGCGTGAATTTTGTCGTCGTCACGAGTATTTTCTCTACGTCGTAGGTGTAACTTGTATAATTTTCCTTTAACTAATTATTTCATTTTGTTGTTATCACTTTCGATGATTAACTTCAACAATATCATTTATATTTATTTTATTATATTTATTTGTTATTATTATTCTTAAGATTATTTACTAGTTATTTATGATCATTAAATTTCCCATATTTATCTATATGTTCATTGCTCTTGATCAAATGATTCTATTTAAATACCAAAAAAGGGGGAGTTTTCTTTTACCCATGTTTTCAAACCCGCACAACGGGACAAACCATGTGCATCATGTGACGATCTAAATAATTATGAGTGCACGCATAATTATCGAAATCCTCGCATGGAACTCATGGTGAATACGGTTGTGTGTCATAACTCGGAACTTAGGGTGATTTTGGGTAACGGTACAAATATCGACGTGATAAGGGCATGGTGGATACGCCGCTGGTACATCCTATATATAAGTGTCCTTATCATGCCTTTCGTTTGTAGCGTTATTTGGGTCACCTGAAGATCTGTGTTATTTTTTTCTATATAAAAAATCTCTTGACACTTACTTTCTTTCTTTATGTTATATTTTTCTTTTATTTCGGGTTGAAATTTTCAAAAAGTTGTGAACACTGTAACATTCATTATTTTTTCGAATCCGAAACCCAACACATATATCGTTTATGATTATTTTTATTTGTTATTAATTCGAACGTTCAGCACTAAATAAATTATCGCACCGTTTAAACATATGTATTTTTCTTTTATTGATTTATTTTTGTTATTTATCGATTTAACTATGAGTTATGTACAAAATCCACCCCTAGCAAATATTTATCAACTTGTGTACCTAATCCTAAAGTTTTGGGACTAAATTGCAAAACTTATCCAAAACCCTTCTCTTCTTTCTCCCTTTCCCGTCACCATTGTCGCCCCCCCCCCCCCCCCCCCCGGCTTCATGACCCATGATTAAGGCCTGGAATCACATAAATGACTTTGTATAAACGTTAAGTGATCAAAAACACGTCCAAATTATACCTTAATTGTGTTAATCAACAACCAATTGACAACAATTATATTTTATGAAATATTAAGTTATAAGTAGTCTTCATTAATCTTTAACTTTAAATAAAATATGCTAAACGCTCAATACACGTTCCTCTCTCGTTTTCTCTCTTAGCCTATTTGTTAATTTGTAGTTTTCCCGTTATTACACTTGTTAGGATTTGACTTTGCTACCTCTCGAGCGCGACGCCTATTCTCCTACCAATCTTAACGTATTTATTCATTTGCTTATTCTCTAAGGTGAGTTTACATATCCCCCTTTTTCATATTTTAAATTTTGAGGGTGGCATGTATACTCTATTTAAATTACTCATTTTATTTATTCATCTATTCATAACACAATTCAATATATATTTATGTGTGATTATTGCATGCTCTATGATAATGCTCTATGTGCTTAATTGTTTATTTTATGTTTGGTGGTTGGTATCTCATTCTCATGTAGTATGATCATACACTTACCCAAGTACTTTGATTTCGTATCAATAGGAACAGGTCCACATCAATTTAGTTGTTTTACATTTTTCTTGGGAATTGTGATGCTCAACATTAACATATGAATTGTGGTTTTATCTATATATGTATCTCAACTAAAACTTATGTATTCTCACCAACATTCATGTTGACCAAACTCTATTTTTATACATGCTACAGGTACAATTAATTTACATTGATCAAGATTAAAGATATTAGTTTTTACCTTAGGATATGATGTAATTGTTTTGATTATTATAATTGTGTACTTGTTTTTTATATTAATGAATTAAATAATTATCGTCACTTTAATTAGTGTCTTTTGAGCTACTGTCCAATCAATACGTTACGCCAGGCATGTTCCGCCTATGGTCGGGGTGTGACATCATGAAGAGTTCTGCAAAAGAGATTCGATAGACTGAATCTGAGAAATATCTAGTTAAACATTAGTAAATATTTAGAATATTGGAGGTAAGGTAAATAATTAAACACAATTGGCCACTGTGTTTAGCAATTTACAATTACTTATGACATTCTAAACTATAAACTTACTATATCATCCAAAGATATTGTAACATCCCAAAATTTCTAAGATGAAATTAATTATATTATTTAATAATTGTGAGAAGTTTACTCGGGTAAGCGGAGAAATAATTAAATAAGGTAGGAGTTAGTATGGGCCGGGCTAGTGTTGGGTAGTGGATATAGGTTATGGACTTGGGAAAGAGGGAAAAAGAGACCATGGGCTTAAGCCCATGATCCATAAGTATATAAACCTTAAATTCCCATTTTTATTCATTTCACACGTATTCCATACATCACCAAAACACACACTTAGCTCTATCTCATATTTCTCTCTAGCCGAAACCAAGAGGAAGAGCCAATCTCAACCCGAGGTATGATAGTTTGTTGTTGTAGAGATCCAAACCCGTTAGATCTAGTCGTGAAACGATGAGCCGACTCCTTTAACCCATTTAAGTCACGAGATCCGGGTGAAATCGGGTATAAAGGAAACCTAAGATGAGCTTAGGGGTCACCCTAGCTCAGATCTGGATCGAACAGGACGAAAAACAATGAAAACGGTGGTGAATCAAGCGAGATCTCTCTTTTCCGGCGAGATCCTGTTATTCCGGCAACGGCGGCACCGGAGAATATATGTACGAGGTAGGGAATGTCAGAGAATGTTTCTGACATTCTCTGACCTAACCCAAATTCGTTAACGGGTAAGTTAACGAATTAGGGGTGATTCGTCAAGTGGTTCGTTAAATGAGGCTTAACAAACTAGCCTTAGTTCGTATCCAATTCGTTAAGGAAAATGATAACGAACTAACCTCAATTCGCTATGATCATTCGTTAATGGAGATAACGAATTAGAAGGTCCAGGTCATTACATGAACTGATTCGTTATATGGACTGGTTCGTTATGTGAACTGATTCGTTATAAGGACCTTTTCGTCAGAGGCTCCAGTTTGTTACAAGACCAGTTCGTTATAATGGCCAATTCGTTATAAAGTAACAAATGGGTCATTCGTTATGAACCCAGTTCGTCAAGAAACAAGTAACGAACTAGAAGTTTAGAGAAATGACAAAACAGTCCCTAGACTTAGAAAAGAATGAGATAATTACATATTAGCCCTTTGTAACACCCCGTAACCGCAGCGGAAACGTAAACGGGATGCAACAGACACCTCTGATATCAACCACATTGTTTATAAAGAAAACTGAATACATTCCGGGGGCAATGTGAACCCAGAAACAATTCTAGGGACATCTGGGGACACTGTTAACCCAGTACTGTACCCATTCCGGGGGCAATGTTAACCCAGAAACACTTCTAGGGACATCTGGGGACACTGTTAACCCAGTACTGTACCCATTCCGGGGGCAATGTTAACCCAGGAACACTTCTAGGGACATTTGGGGACACTGTTAACCCAGTACTGTACCCATTCCGTACGATTCCCGTACAATCAAATATTTATAAATACACGCAAATCCATGCGTTCAGTATGTACTTAAACATTTCAGTAGTAACATGCTTCAGCCCCGGGAAAATATTTAAAAACAATTCGGAAAAAGGGGCTCGTGAAACTCACCTTAGCACATGCAAGCAGGTAACAACAATCATTATCAGTTAACACGTCCAATCTGTAATATGATCCCTACGATCGTTACTATACACTCATTATTAATATAACTTTAACCGTGTTAACCGGTACATCTGGGGACACTGTTAACCTAGTACTGTACCCGTTCCGGGGGCAATGTTAACCCAGAAACACTTCTCCGGACTCAAATTGTGAAATCGTTTAGAGTTCTCTAGTCAAATTTCTATTAGTCGTTTCTTCCCGTTTTGCGTGCCTAGCACGGTTATCCGTTCTTACGTTTCAAAAATGAGTTTGGTCACACACGACCCGAAAATAGTTGATGACTGATAATTTAATTAATGTTGTGAAATTAGAGCTCGGTTTAGACGCCCCGTTTGGCCGCGGGACCCGTTTCCGTATTTAGCGCACCGGAAACTGTTAAATCGGGTAAAATTACCTAAATCATCCGAATTATTTTCGGATGATTCATTTTTACTTGTTTAACTCAATTATATGAAAATAGTTCATTTTTATGGTTTTTATACACCAGTCAGCTCGCTTAGGCGAACTTTACCGGTTTACGCGTTTTAAGCCTTAAAAGTTTGTTTTTGCACAAATAATTATCCGTTTAATCTCGGATCTTGAAATTTTGCACAAATCACTTTTTGACAGTGGGGAATTTTATAAAAATATTTCCAGAATTAATTTTTATATTTAAAATTTATTTATCTATTTTTAAACACAATTTAAACACTAAATATGTCGTAAATACCAAACGACCTTAGAAAAATCTCAAATTTTTCCTGGATGACCCCTGCCATCCACATAGTCCCCTGTAATTTTTCCAGAACCAAAATCTTTCTTTACATGCCATTTTCAGTAAAACCGAGCTAGAAGGCCCTAGAACTCGTTTAACCGGAAAGCCTACTTAGACTTCTCCAACTGACCTAAAATTTTGTGTGTGACTTTTACATGTTATAAAATGCTTATCTGCAATTTTCCAGAATTTTTCATGATATTTACCTGTTTTTCACCATTTTTGGCCAAAACCGAGCATTAAATTCACCAAATATTCATCCTTTGTCCAAAAATTACCAAAACTTCACAGAACTCATATTTTCATGTTTAGATCATCCCTGTAAAATTTCATGACCTAACTCTAAACCAACCCCAATCTGTCCAAAAATCCAATACCGAACATAAACCGAATATACCTTTCGTTTTCCGCCACTACAAGCTACAAACTCGTCTTTCCGCCTTATCTACCACTAAATACAGAACCTACAACCAACATACCACAATACCAAGCAAGTTACACTCACAATCAAGCCTCTTACACTATAGTTTCGGTTATTGTTTCAAAACTAAAGTTTAAACCGTATAAATTCGTTTTTGGTCCGTTTAACTCCTTTCTTGGACCAAGATCCCTTGTATAACCCGTATACATCACTTGATCATGCAAGAATCGGTTTTCATCTTTGAAACCTCATTTTCTTGCAAATAAACTCGAGAAACGAAGATGGAAACGTAAATAACTCGACTTTTTACCTCGGTTTTCTTGATACAAATCTCGGTTTTTGATCATAATGTGGAGAGGAAGATGGAATAATGCCATGGTTGCTCAAAAAAAAAGAAATGAAGGAATGGGGTTGGACCCTTGGTCCGATCGGCTTCATGGAGGGGTGGGGTGGGACCCACCTTTTCAATCTTAGCCACATATTTAGATTTCAGAAATCCGGATAACGTTTTGGATAATCTGGTTCAGTTCGTTTTTCGGTTAAATGTTTAATTCGGCTTAAAACGAGGCTAAAACGGTAGTTTTTCGGCTTAAAAATGAAATTTATATAAAACCGATTTAAAACTTTAAAAACTTAAACCATGACATTTATTAACTTAAAACATCATATTATTAATAATTGCGCATCTTTTTCGGCTGATCGATCGTCTCTTGCTTGGTTTGGTATTAAAAGTTTCGTTTAATGTACCGACGTACCATTAAATCAAAAATTCTTTTTCTGAGCTTTTATTCACTTATCCCGAAGCTTTAATACTTCGTAAACATCACTAAATATCATATATATATCGTCTATAATTGAACCCTCGATTCGTTCGGGTTTCAATAACTATCGATCGATTGATCGCATATTCAATACGATGAATTATATATTCACGTACAATCAATACAGTGAACCATGTATTCTCGTATAATTACTATGGTAATTCATGTATCCGACATTAAATATGACGTAACTATTGTCTACCGGTTAGGGTATACCGGGTTTCGTCGGAATCGTTATATTCTCCCCCCGTTAAGAAATTTCGTCCTCGAAATTTTACACGCCCACTATCCCCTTCCGAAAGAAAGGTGGGGGTTTTCCCTTCAGAATTCACCCTCGCGCTGCCAGCTATAATCTGGTCCTCGCTGTGAATTCCACTTAATCTTAATCAATAAAGCTTGGTATGTCCAAACTGTTTAGTTTTCCCGTCTACTAACTCTACGGAATTATTTATGATATCAGGCATGACTTCTATGAGGACCTCCATTACTGGTACTTTCGTTGCCTCGTTGCTTAGGTACTTTTCAATCCGTATACATGGCAAAACATCATGTATAGTACTTAGCCCCTGGAGTACTTTAATCGATAAACTAAATGACCAATCATGAAGATAGTCTCATGAGGTCCAATATATTAAGGAGCTACTTTCGGTTTTGCCAAACCTCATATCACCTCTCTAAGGTGATGCCTTAAAAATGTCTTGTCACCTCCTTCCAGTGACAATGGTTTCCTTTGAATGTTGGCATAAATCATTTGCCAATCTCGCGCTGCTTTCAACTTATCTTAAATATTATAAATCCGATTGGTTGATTCTCGAATCGATTCAAATCTTATGGCTTAATTGACGCCCATTTTCAATTTAACAATTTAGTGATAATTACTTCACCCATAGAAAGCTTCAAGTTCTCGATGCTTCCTTCCCCGCCTTCCAATAATGGAAGTAGGATGACTATTTCGATCTGAGATCATTGAAAATGGTACTCCACGACGAGATACCATTTCACCATCATGAATTTGGGCGAGGATTCATTGTGGTAATCGTCATGGATTGGGATGAAATACGAGGATTGGTTAATCGATCCGCGATTACCCAATTTACATCATGCCTTTGTTATATCATGGGAATTTTGCGTCCCGAAATCCATTGTAATTTATTCCCACTATCATTGGCGAATTTTCTGTCGTTGTGGCGTTCCCTAGGGTTTTCAGTGTGCAGCCTTATCTTTTGAATAACTTAAATATTCGCCAACATACGTAACCATATCTTTCTCCAAACTCGGCCATTAATAAAATCCTTTCAGATATTCGTATCATCAATGGTCTAATCCGATCCCGGATGTATGGAATATTTCGATCTATGCGCTTCGTCCATGATTAATTCACGAAGGTCATGGAGGGTCGGGATCCAAATCCGATTTTTGAAATAAGGAATTTCGTCCACGCGCTGTTCGAAATTCTTCTCATTGCCGTAAAGTCCCTCCTTTTCCAATTGTTCCTCTTTCAACGCCTCACGTTGAGCGACTCGAACCAGGTCCGAAAGGTTCGACTAGACTATCATCCCTAGTGACCCGATCTTCCTATTCAAGGCATCGGCTACGACGTTAGCCTTGCCGGGGTGATAACGGATGTCACAGTCATAATCGCTTAACAACTCGACCCATCTTCGATGAATATGAGACTGCGGTCTCTTATCATCTATAAAATTTGTACATTTGCGTCGTACAAAGGATTATGAGTTGGGTAATGCTAAAAATTCTTCAATAAACCGCTGATAGTCTCCGGCTAATCCTAAAAATTGGCGCATTTCCTTTGTCGCCTTGGGTGACTACCAATTTTAATGGTTTCTATCTTATTTGGATCTACGTGAAATCCTTGTTGCTTTACAACATGACCAAGGGATTATGCTTTCTGTATTCAAAATCACATCTCGAAAACTTCGCGTACAACTCCTCTTGCTTTAACACTTCCACAATTTTCCTTAACCGTCGTTCGTGCTCTTCTTTACGTTGCAAATATATCAAAATATCATCAATGAATGCTATGACAAATTTGTCAAAATAAGGTTTACAGACTCGGTTCATGAGTTCCATGAATACTGCTTGCGCATTTGTTAACCCGAACGGCATGAATAAGAATTCATAATGGCCGTAGCGAGTCCGGAACGCCGTTGTTGCAACGTCCTCCTCTTGGATTTTTTTCATTTGGTGATAACTATATCTAAGATCAATTTTCTAAAAATAAATCGCCCCTTGCAGTTGGTTAAACAGATCATTTACTTCGAAGAAGTGAATACCTATTCTTGATCGTCACTTTATTCAATTCTCCCTAATCAATACATATCCTAACACTTCCGTCCTTCATTTCCCAAATAACACTGGTGCACCCCATGGTGACTAACTAGGTCGTATAAAACCTTATCCTATAATTCTTGCATTTCAGTTGGTGCAAGTCGGTAGGGTGCTTTAGCAACAGGGCCAGCTTGAGGCATTAAATCGATTCTGAATTCGACCTGTCGGGTTGGCGGTAATCCAGGAAGTTCTTCTGGGAGAACTTGTGGAAATTCGCGTATCACCAGGACATCTTCTATATGTTTTCTTTTAAATCTGTGGCAATCACATTTGTTAAATACACCACGTCTTCTTGACGTAAATATTATACCATCTCAAGATGAGATTAGAGTGGTAACATAATACCGTACACTTTTCTCTGTATCTAATCGCTTCATCGTCCGAAAGAGAGTTTCTAATCATCTTCTTCTCATATTTGATTTCAGCTTCAAGTTGAATTAGCCAATCCATGTTAACTGTTACGTCAAAACTTCTTAACTTTACTGGTCGCAGGTTAATAAGGAAAGGTTAATCGTTCAGAATAATAGGACAATTCCGAACAATTTAGTTAACCATTAGGGTTTACCGTTAGCGATTCTACAGTATAGGGTTCTATAGTTTCACTAATCGGTATCTTTCCAAAGGGTAGGAGGTTAACAGGAACTAACTTCTATCGACGACCGTAAAAATATCACTGAAGCCTATTGATTTAAAAACTACAACATACTCAATACCACCTTTGGATCATGACGTGCTTTATTCTAATTACTCACGAAAGCACGGCTCCTTGCTTGACCAGAGGTTGATGCTTGTCATGAGGTTCGTCTTCCAATGACACCTTGGTTCAACTTTGGGCAACTTCTCTTGAAACGTTCTGTACTGCCACATTCATAGCAAGTACAACTGTTTGGCATAATTTGATTTCTTTGGGTGGATTGTTATTGAAGTTGTTGGGTTCGGAGTGGTTGTACACGAATGGGTTGGGGTTGCCGGTTCACATGGTTTCAGTTGGTTCTACAATTGGGGCATTACGTCCATCTTTACCATACCTGTGGCCTACTATCACTCGACATTCTTCTTCCTACTTATTCAAAAGTCTATCTTTCACTATACCTTTATCATTTCTCTTTTTTAACACTCGACGTCTCACCTAACGTCCTTCCAGTCCGCTTCCCATAGAGTCAAATATATCAATGCTGGCTTGTGACACAACCCTTCCAAAGGTTGTATATTTTACAGGATTGACTATACTTCTTATCGATGGAGTTAGTCCCCAATATAACGCTCACTTCGCTTAGTTTCAGGAGTAATTAGCCATGTTACCAGACATGACAATTCCTTCAAACGATTAGCGTGTTCTAAGTGACCAGCACACAACATTTCTATCTTCCATAGCTCAGTTTCCAATCTCTGAACTTAATTACTCAAAATAGAGTGCTCTAGCACAAGAATTTTAAATTCTGACCATATCGTCTGAGTAATAATTTTCTAACTATAATTTTGTACCATCGTGTTCCATCACGATACAACATAATCTACTAACATATCTGTAGCATATTTCGCTACACAATGTTCTAGACTCTTACCAATATCCTTAACCATTTCGATCTTTTCTATCCACTCGCTATTCTATTCCTCACTTTACCATCAGTAACCGATTAATAATTTCCTTAACACCACCAACAAACATATCCTTCATACCGGATCTAACCCATTACGACTACTATTCATGTTTAGTTTATAACTAATACTTGTAGTCATAATAGTATTCGGTAAGACATTATCACTCTTAGTAATAACACTAAGAATTGAAATATTCATAATCATGTGATTGCTCGATCTATAATTCTGCGATCACATTTGCATCAACACTAGCAGTGATCTGTGATACGACATTCGGTATCATCATCTGCTATCTTTGAGCAATCAACTGAATCATATCAATCTCCATCATTGGAGTTACTCTTTTTATGTCATTCTGCCGTACCCATCCCGTACGCAGTAATCAATACTAATCTCACCGTATAACTCGTTACCAGCTCAATCTTAACAGCAGGTACACATACACACCAAATATTATCATACATATTAAACATACCAGTATCTAGTATATATGTCCCACAAATATAATAACATATGGGCTTATCCTGACGTCGGTTAACGTTATAATATGTTTTATAACCCTTGTCACCAACTGACATATAGATCTTTCTCAACAAAGATTAATGTTTAATATGCTTGATTTCAATATCCTTCTGCATGTCAGCCTAACCGATACATGCTCACCGTGAGCACCAAACGATTACGTAACACGGAGTTACAATATCCGTGTCTATTTGTATATCCGGCATACACGGTATACCACCTACGAACGAACAACCAACTATGATATAATGATTCCAATACCTCTTTGTGTATGGGTAATCATTCTATTCGAGTATACATGGGTATAGGCATCTAACGGATGTAAGGATAGCATAGGGAGTTGCACGGTTCAAGGTAATCGCGCAACATGGGTTGCCTTCAAATATTATCAATTACTATTATGGGAAACTCTATCACTTGCTCAGTCAATGTCCTCAGGCGTTCTAGGTTCGCTAAAATCGGTAATTCTCGATCTGGAGGTGGTATGTCTCATATGTTTGAGAGTGAGAAATACACATATATATTTCTATATATTATTTTTATCTGCTCATTTATTATCAATTTTTTTTTTAAACGGAATAAGAATGGGTTCACGTACAGGTCCGTCCGTACGCGAGGGTCGGCGGTTCGGGTGAACATAGGGGGTTATTAGAATATACGGTACCAGTGTTGATAGGGTAGGAGATTTATCAATTTTGGTTGGGAGTGACAGTTACTAGATATTTCTGGTTAATATCAAACGGGAGATCTAACTTGGTATTATCATAACTATGGCCCGATAAGTCAGACTTATCATCAACCGATGCTCTAGAAATTTTCAGCATCTTCAGTACTTTTATTATTTCATCCCCCGGTTCCTTATCCGGGTCCTATTTCTCAATACATGTACCCACAAGATATGTACATATATATATATACACATTAGCACGTATAAATAATATTATATACTTTACACATATGTTGCCATTTTTACCTATTAACGTTCCCCGTGACTTCCCCTGAATTCCCTCGTGCGGACAAGTCTGTTATTATGTTCCGGACCATAATAACTCACTTGTCCATCCAAGTTCATCCAGATCTCGTCACTATAAATTATTAGTTGATATTCAGATCCTATAATACTTGAGCTACTGGTTATATTTTAGGTATCATTTAAAGACATCCTAATTCTTTATAACCAATGGCTCTGATACCAAGTTCTGTAACACCCAGTAACCGCAGCGGAAACGTAAACGGGATGCAACAGACACCTCTGATATCAACCACATTGTTTATAAAGAAAACTGAATACATTAATATACTTCAAATTACATTATCTCATATTTCATTACCGTCTAGGCGATACACACATCATACCATACGATACATAATTCTATTTATTATAATGTATCCTAACATCCCGCACGCAAATCTTACACACATCAAGCACTTAGCACGTAAGCAATCACTTCATCTTAATTGTACCTGAAAAGCATGTGAGAAAACGGGTCAACTACGAATAGTTGGTGAGTTTCACAATTTGAGTAAACCATGATAAATCATTATCAAAATATAATATTATCGATGTAATTATGCTGAGCCCACAAGTGAAACCTCTGTTAAACCAGTACTGTGCCTGTTCCGGGGGCAATGTTAACCCAGAAACACTTCTAGGGACATCTGGGGACACTGTTAACCCAGTACTGTACCCATTCCGGGGGCAATGTTAACCCAGAAACACTTCTAGGGACATCTGGAGACACTGTTAACCCAGTACTGTACCCATTCCGGGGGCAATGTTAACCCAGGAACACTTCTAGGGACATCTGGGGACACTGTTAACCCAGTACTGTACCCATTCCGTACGATTCCCGTACAATCAAATATTTATAAATACACGCAAATCCATGCGTTCAGTATGTACTTAAACATTTCAGTAGTAACATGCTTCCGCCCCGGGAAAATATTTAAAAACAATTCGGAAAAAGGGGCTCGTGAAACTCACCTTAGCACATGCAAGCAGGTAACAACAATCATTATCAGTTAACACGTCCAATCTGAAATATGATCCCTACGATCGTTACTATACACTAATTATTAATATAACTTTAACCGTGTTAACCGGTACATCTGGGGACACTGTTAACCCAGTACTGTACCCGTTCCGGGGGCAATGTTAACCCAGAAACACTTCTCCGGACTCAGATTGTGATATCGTTTAGAGTTCTCTAGTCAAATTTCTATTAGTAGTTTCTTCCCGTTTTGCGTGCCTAGCACGTTTATCCGTTCTTACGTTTCAAAAATGAGTTTGGTCACACACAACCCGAAAATAGTTGATGACTGATAATTTAATTAATGTTGTGAAATTAGAGCTCGGTTTAGACGCCCCATTTGGCCGCGGGACCCGTTTCCGTATTTAGCGCACCGGAAACTGTTAAATCGGGTAAAATTACCTAAATCATCCGAATTATTTTCGGATGATTCATTTTTACTTGTTTAACTCAATTATATGAAAATAGTTCATTTTTAGGGTTTTTATACACCAGTCAGCTCGCTTAGGCGAACTTTACCGGTTTACGCGTTTTAAGCCTTAAAAGTTTGTTTTTGCACAAATAATTATCCGTTTAATCTCGGATCTTGAAATTTTGCACAAATCACTTTTTGACAGTGGGGAATTTTATAAAAATATTTCCAGAATTAATGTTTTATTTAAAATTTATTTATCTATTTTTAAACACAATTTAAACACTAAATATGTCGTAAATACCAAACGACCTTAGAAAAATCTCAATTTTTTCCTGGATGACCCCTGCCATCCACATAGTCCCCTGTAATTTCTCCAGAACCAAAATCTTTCATTACATGCCATTTTCACTAAAACCGAGCTAGAAGGCCCTAGAACTCGTTTAACCGGAAAGCCTACTTAGACTTCTCCAACTGACCTAAAATTTTGTGTGTGACTTTTACATGTTATAAAAAGCTTATCTGCAATTTTCCAGAATTTTTCATGATATTTAACTGTTTTTCATCATTTTTGGCCAAAACCGAGCATTAAATTCACCAAATATTCATCCTTTGTCAAAAAATTACCAAAAATTCACAGAACTCATATTTTCATGTTTAGATCATCCCTGTAAAATTTCATGACCTAACTCTAAACCTACCACAATCTGTCCAAAAATCCAATACCGAACATAAACCGAATATACCTTTCGTTTTCCGCCACTACAAGCTACAAACTCGTCTTTCCGCCTTATCTACCACTAAATACAGAACCTACAACCAACATACCACAATACCAAGAAATTTACACTCACAATCAAGCCTCTTACACTATAGTTTCGGTTATTGTTTCAAAACTAAAGTTTAAACCGTATAAATTCGTTTTTGGTCCGTTTAACTCCTTTCTTGGACCAAGATCCCTTGTATAACCCGTATACATCACTTGATCATGCAAGAATCGGTTTTCATCTTTGAAACCTCATTTTCTTGCAAATAAACTCGAGAAACGAAGATGGAAACGTAAATAACTCGACTTTTTACCTCGGTTTTCTTGATACAAATCTCGGTTTTTGATCATAATGTGGAGAGGAAGATGGAATAATGCCATGGTTGCTCAAAAAAAAAGAAATGAAGGAATGGGGTTGGACCCTTGGTCCGATCGGCTTCATGGAGGGGTGGGGTGGGACCCACCTTTTCAATCTTAGCCACATATTTAGATTTCAGAAATCCGGATAACGTTTTGGATAATCTGGTTCAGTTCGTTTTTCGGTTAAATGTTTAATTCGGCTTAAAACGAGGCTAAAACGGTAGTTTTTCGGCTTAAAAATGAAATTTATATAAAACCGATTTAAAACTTTAAAAACTTAAACCATGACATTTATTAACTTAAAACATCATATTATTAATAATTGCGCATCTTTTTCGGCTTGATCGATCGTCTCTTGCTTGGTTTGGTATTAAAAGTTTCGTTTAATGTACCGACGTACCATTAAATCAAAAATTCTTTTTCTGAGCTTTTATTCACTTATCCCGAAGCTTTAATACTTCGTAAACATCACTAAATATCATATATATATCGTCTATAATTGAACCCTCGATTCGTTCGGGTTTCAATAACTATCGATCGATTGATCGCATATTCAATACGATGAATTATATATTCACGTACAATCAATACAGTGAACCATGTATTCTCGTATAATTACTATGGTAATTCATGTATCCGACATTAAATATGACGTAACTATTGTCTACCGGTTAGGGTATACCGGGTTTCGTCGGAATCGTTACACCTTGGACTTTGATAATTGATGAGAGATACCCTTAAAGGTTAACGAGTAACGATTAACTAACCGGATAATGTTTTAATGAAGTAAAACCGGATTAGACGGGTAAGACTAATTAAGTAGCAATGAGAATGGCTAGAGTAGTATTTAATATGATATTTATTAAACAGCCTGTCGCGCACAACCAAAGAAAGAATTAATACTTAACGGAAGAAGTAACCGTGTTCAGGTGAGTTTCTAGCCCCACTTCCTTGTTATGTTTTCGGGGTTGTGTGCATACTCGATGTGATGCTATAATGCTTGATATGATATATATATATAGATGTTATAAATAGATATCTGTCGATGCGTGAACAATCTTCGGATATTGCACATATAGACAGGGAAAGTAATGTTTGTCGGTGCGTGAAGGATCTTCGGATATTGCACGTAACGCCAAGGAGTGTGATTGCTAAGTGGTTATAAGTGTGTATATATTATGATGTAACTTGCTTATTATGTAAATGATGTAATGATATAAAGTGTGTTGTAGACAAGTAGAGGTAGAGTGTGATAGAAGTGGCAAGGGTCTAGTAAGGGTGTTAGGGGCATGGCGATAGTACGTGGTATGGTAAGCCTATACGTGCCTTCGTTATTAAAGTGGCATAACGCGAGTGCATGGTAGGGTAAGCCTATACGTGTCTTCATTATTAAGTGGCATAACGTGAGTGCGTGGGATGCAAGCCTCAATGTGCTTCCGTAAACAAGTGGCGAAGTGGTTAGGAGGCAGTAAGTGGTTAAGTGGTTAAGTGATAAGGTGAGCAGGTCAGACAGTGGACTATATGTCTTCAGACACGTATATAAAAGCATGTAGTGGTTGTCTGACAAGTTGCTTGATTAACTAGAACTCACTCAGCGTAGCTGACTTTTAGTATGCACGCAGGTGATCAGATTAAAGAGCTCGCATGAGGATGACACGTGGCATGGATTGAACGGCTGGCATCTGAAGATGGAAGAAATGATATTCGAAATATGATGTTTTAAGTTGGTTTTAAAGAAAAGATTAAATGTTTGGTAATGAATGATTGATTTTAACGTTTTCGCGAATGTTTTAATTAACTCTGATTTGTAAGAACTGCGTTTATGAGTAAATCCGAAGTTAAAATAAGGCTACCAGGTTCGGGGCCTTACAAGTTGGTATCAGAGCAAAGTTCGAGAGATTTAAGCATCCTGCATGCTTAGACTCGAACAGAGAATGGGATTTAAATAAGAAAAGAAAGAAGATGTCAGTTCAAGATAGCCATGTGACACTCAAGCAAGCTCAGTAATGGTAAAGTATGTTAAATAATGTATAAAGATGTTCGCTCAATTGAAAGGAAGGATATATGCAGGTTAGGGATAGGATTTCTTGATTGTTTGATTTATTAATTGTTTAAAAGTATAAACTAGCACAAGTGAAATCATAAAGGGAAGTATGTAGAACCTGAAGAGTAATGCAAATAGTTAATTACACTTGATCAATGTCATTAACTACTTACCTTACGAATCACGTGCTAAATAATTCCCTGAGTGATGACGTTTGTGTTTTTCCTTTTAGAATACGATGGCTGGAGCAAGAGAGATTGTTGGCACTGGAGGTCGCACTGGACGTCGAGGCAGGCCTCGTACTGTCCGGCAACCCTCGGTAGAAACAGCTTCCAACACCGGAGATGAAGGAAGCGCAACTGGAGGAAACCCAAGCAACATCGAGGGGTTTCAACTTAACCCTGCTATTCAAACAGCCATTGTTCAAGCTGTAGCCATTGTGGTGAAGAACATGAATCCTGAAAAGCCAGCTGGAAGTCATGGGAGAACTGCTGAAGGATCAGGAGAGAATGGTAAGAAATATGGTGAGGGAGAGAAGGGTGGTTCGAGTGAAGTTGGATCTGTGAAAGTTGATGATGGAAAGAGAGGCCGAGGTGGGTGTAACTACAAGTCCTTCAAGAGCTGTGACCCGCCGAAGCTAACTAGTTTGGGAGACGCAATCGCTACTCTCCAATGGGTAACCGCGATGGACAAGATTATCCGTATTAGCGAGTGCCGTCCCGACCAGGCTGTGGGTTATGCTACCCAATCATTTGGTAACGAAGCAATGTACTAGTGGGAGTCAATGGAGCAGAGGAAGAGTCAATAAGAGATCAAGGAAATGAAGTGGGAGGATCTGAAGGAGTTAGTGATGAAAAAGTTTTGTGCTGATGCCGAGGTTGAGAGGGCCGAGATGAAGTTTCTGAATCTGAAGGTAGGTAGGATGACACACCGAGAGTACACTACTGAATTCAACCGCATGTCTAGGCTGGTGCCTGACATGGTGAACACTAAGGCAAAATGGATCAAGTGCTACGTCAGGGGGCTTCCTCAGAAGGTCCGCATGTTGGTCAGGGCTAACAAACCTGCTATCTTTGAGTCTGCAGTAGAGTTAGCATAGATGGTTTATGATGATCTGGCGGCGGATGATGTGGAAGTGGAAGATAAGTGTAGGTTCCCAGCCGGATCTACACGAGATATCGCGTACTACGCAGGTGCGGAATCCCTACGTAAGACGTTACGAGTATAGAAAACAATACGGTTAACACACGATACGATAATCAAACACGTTGTATACCAACCTTAAACACGTGATACGAAGATCACTTGATTACAGACTCTCTCTCTCGAATACACAAACTCGTAATCTATTCACTGATTGATTATCGAATAAGCCGTAACAGATGGCTTATATAGACACGACAACTTCGCCTGGCATGTTCAGGTGAAGTTGTCACTAACTTCGCTTGTCTAACAAGTTCGCCCATATCAGCGAACTTGTTAGCAACTTCGCTTATACAAAACATAAAACATTACAAACGCGATTACAGACACTAGACATTGAACTACTGACATCATGCACCAACAGACTCCCCCTTGGCAGTAGCTTCATCTCTTTAGCTTCAAACACGTGTCTTGTAATCTTCAATCTTCTATCTTCAAGCATGCACTCTTTCTCTAACACAAACCGAGACAACTCTTTGATACTTCCTCGCTTCGTCTTTCCAAGCAGGAATATAAAAGATTTTCTTCTCATTGAGCACCTGCAGATCAGCTTGCGATAAGTTTACCAAATGCATCGGATCGTAAACTCTTAGCACCTCTTGTTCATCCTCGTCTTCCATCACTGCCTCAGCTGTCTCACAATCTACAAACCACCACTTTAGGTCTTTAAGCACATCCTTGGGCATTAGTTTCATCGGTACTTCTTTAAGGCACCGGATCGGTTTATACTTCATAATCATCCAAGGTTTTCCATCAGCTCTCAAACCTCTATCCTTGTCTTCAACAAGTTTTCCCTTTTGTGGTTTTAACAGCTCAAATTTCTTCTCTTTTATACTTTCTTTCCAAACAATTTTCCCAATGACTCTAGCCATATTATCGTCACTTCGATTGATTAACCCCAATCTGGCTAAGTCTTTCACTTCACATTCCGGCAGTGTATTCAACGATCTTAACAATCTTTTAAAATACTGAACACCGTCATACCTTTTAATCACGAAGAGCCTCAACTGCTCATCATAGATCCAGCATATAATCCCTTTCTTCGCTTCAGCATAGCCTTTAATGTTGTAACTCTTCTTAAACATTGTAGGGACCGCCGGTTTCTTCGTTTTGACGAACCACTGAGCATAGCCTTCCTTCCACCTAGGCTGCTCTTCCCATTCAGACTCATCGCTTCCAATCTGTTCACTCAAATCTGCTTTCTCAACATCTGGAATGTCATGCTCCACATTCTCTTCACTATCTCTCCCTCTTCAATCTCATAATCAATCACAATATCTTCTCCAATCTTCTCTATCACATCACTCAGTAATACATCATCATCACCAACCAAAACATCATCCATCTCCTCTACGTCCACCACCACCACATCATCACCACCAGCTGCAGTTGTCGACTCCCCCTGAGTTGTGGAAGTTCCAAGAGCTTGAGTAGTTCTTGGTAGCTCACCACCTGCATCTTTCGACGCATTGGGATCATCGTCTCTATCATTCCTTCTCTTGGTCCTCAACTCATCGCCTTTACAGCTCGTCTCCCCCTGAGATGCCAAGAACTCCTTCAGAGCATCTATGATCTTTCCATGTTCTACCAGCAGGGACGACTGCATCTGATTCTCTGCAACTAGGCGTTGAATAGCCTGGGTCTGGATAAGATTCACCCTTGATTGTTCTGCCACGACCCGTTCAAATGCTGCTATTCGTTCTGAGTCTGAGAGGGTTGCATCGAAATCGAACCTCATATGTGATATATCTTGAGTGTACTGAGGAGGGATTTCCGATGTCACCGGGACCTCAGAAGTAGAAATAGACGTAACCGCAGGTGGTATCGTCACCGATAGCCCTGCAGTGGCCACAACAGTCGACTCTATAAATTGGGCCACGACCTCCGATGGAGTAACGGTCGGAGGCGGCAACGAAACTATTTCCGGAGCCGAAAGTTGGAAAGTAGTCGGTGGGAGGCCAAAAGTAGATGAGGTAGCCACCACGGGAACACCCGTAGCGCTAGGCCTTGTAACCTGTAGTGATGAGGGAACCATTGTCATACCGTATAGTGCTGGTGGAGTGAATCGTACCACCCTAGAGCTCTCACCGGCTCCCGATCCTGCACCTATCCGTTCCCTTCTTGACCTCCTTATCAACTGTTGAACCTCTTCCTCATAGTCTGACTCGCTATCATCATCTGTTCTCTTTCTTTTCCCATGTAGTCTTTCTCGAGTCACCATAATCCTTCTAGCCTCTGCCACTTCATCATCAGAATCTGAGCCAGCCACCGTTGTAGCTGCCCTAGTAACATACACAGTCGAGGCACGTTCAACTGGGACCTGAACGTTCTCCTCTGGATCCACCCGATCCATATCAAATAAGCCTTGACCACCAAATTCTGCATCAAGGTCCACGTTCTCCTCCGGTGACACAACAGGAGCAGCAGGTATAGCTTGAGGTGCTCCTGCCTGTTGTGGTGCCGGGTCCCTAAACTCATCCCCACGAGCAGGCACATACCCCGGGTTGATTAAGTACCCAAAGAGTGGAGTATGGCGAGGACGAAGCTCAGGTTTGCTCCTCGCACTGGAGGATCGACATTGGGCGAAGATCCGTTTGTTCACACTGTCTACATATCGGATCGGACGGCGCTGAGGAAGAGTTGGAGCAACATGATTCAAGATCATTTGTAGGAATCTTGGATACATGATGAATCGCTCACGCGCCATCGCTCTTCGTTGACGATCAATCTCATAAAAGACCATCTGACTAAAGCTGAATCGCTTGTTGTATGTCAGAGCAGTCATTGCTGACTGCATGGTCGCGCCCATGCCATCAGTGCCCGCCTTTCTCCCTGACATGCATACTATCATAACATGCATGAGAAAGCGCCACTGGTCAAGCAGAAATCCCTTCCTTCTCTGCGAATCCCCCAAGGGACCAGAATAACCCATCCTCAAAAATGCTCCATCACGGAAAGGAGCTACAAACTCTGTCGGGTCATCCCTTGTCTCGTTTCCAAACCGCAGAGCCGCCCGGATATGGTCAGAAGAGAACTGAACAATTTGATTGTTTACTGTTGCTCGCATCACCGGGGGTTCGACTCTACAGTCGAGAACTGAACAATAATTGTGGGAAGTTTACTCGGGTAAGCGGAGAAATAATTAAATAAGGTAGGAGTTAGTATGAGTCAGGCTAGTGTTGGGTAGTGGATATGGGTTATGGACTTGGGAAAGAAGGAATAGTCCATGGGCTTAAGCCCATGATCCATAAGAATATAAACCTTAAATTCCCATTTTTCATTCATTTCACACATATTCCATACACCACTAAAACACACTTAGCTCTCTCTCATATTTCTCTCTAGCCGAAACCAAGAGGAAGAGCCGATCTCAACCCGAGGTATGACAGTTTGATGTTGTAGAGATCCAAACCCGTTAGATCTAGTCGCGAAATGACGAGCCGACACCTTTAAACCATTTAAGTCACGAGATCCAGGTGGAATCGGGTATAAACCGAATCTAAGATTAGCTTAGGGATCGCCCTAGCTCAGATCTGGATGGAACGGGACGAAAAACGGTGAAAACGGTGGTGAAGCAAGCGAGATCTCGCTTTTCCGGCGAGATCCTGTTATTCCGGCAACGGCGACACCGAAGAATATATGTACGAGGTAGGGAATGTCTGAGAATGTTTCTGACATTCTCTGACCTAACCCTAATTCGTTAACGGGTAAGTTAATGAATTAGGGGTGATTCGTCAAGTGGTTCGTTAAAGGAGGCTTAACAAACTAGCCTTAGTACGTATCCAATTCGTTAAGGAAAAAGATAAAGAACTAATCTCAATTCGCTATGATCATTCGTGAATGGAGATAACGAATTAGAAGGTCCAGTTCGTTACATGAACTGATTCGTTATATGGACTGGTTCGTTATGTGAACTGATTCCTTATAAGGACCAGTTCGTCAGAGGGTCCAGTTCGTTACAAGACCAGTTCATTATAATGGCCAATTCGTTATAAAGTAACGAATGGGTCATTCGTTATGAACCCATTTCGTCAAGAACCAAGTAACGAACTAGATGTTTTGCGAAATGACAAAACAGTCCCTGGACTTAGAAAAGAGTGAGATAATTACATATTAGCCCTTGGACTTTGATAATTGATGAGAGATACCCTTAAAGGTTAACGAGTTACGATTAACTAACCGGGTACTGGTTTAATGAAGTAAAACCGGATTAGACGCGTAAGACTAATTAAGTAGCAATGAGAATGGCTAGAGTATTTAATATGATATATATTAAACAGCCAGTCGGGCACAACCAAAGAAAGGAGTAACCATTAACGGAAGAAGTAAACGTGTTCAGGTGAGTCTCTAGCCCCACTTCCTTGTTATGTTTTCGGGGCTGTGTGCATACTCGATGTGAAGTGTGAATACACTTACCTTAAGTGGTAAGCGTATGCTATAATGCTTGATATAATATGATATATATATATAGATGTCATAAATATATGTCTGTCGATGCGTGAACGATCTTCGGATATTGCACGTATAGACAGGGAAAGTAATGTTTTTCGGTGCGTGAAAGATCTTCGGATATTGCACGTAACGCCAAGGAGTGTGATTGCTAAGTGGTTATAAGTGTGTATATATTATGATGTAAATTGCTTATTATGTAAATGATGTAATGATATAAAGTGTGTTATAGACAAGTAGAGGTAGAGTGTGATAGAAGTGGCAAGGGTCTAGTAAGGGTGTTAGGGACATGGCGATAGTACGTGGTAGGGTAAGCCTATACGTGCCTATGTTATAAAAGTGGCATAACACGAGTGCGTGGTAGGGTAAGCCTATACGTGTCTTCATTATTAAGTGGCATAACGTGAGTGCGTGGGAGGGAAAGCCTCAATGTGCTTCCGTAAACAAGTGACTAAGTGGTTAGGAGGCAGTAAGTGGTTAAGTGGTTAAGTGGTAAGGTGAGCAGGTCAGACAGTGGACTATATGTCTTTGGACACGTATATAAATGCATGTAGTGGTTGTATGACAAGTTGCTTGATTAACTAGAACTCACTCAGCGTAGCTGACTTTTAGTATGCACGTAAGTGATCAGATTGAAGAGCTAACATGAGGATGGCACATGGCATGGATTGAAGGCTGGCATCTGAAGATGGAAGAAATGATGTTCTAAATATGATGTTTTAAGTTGGTTTTAAAGAAAAGATTAAATGTTTTGTAATTAATGATTGAAGTTAACGTTTCCGCGAATGTTTTAATTAACTCTGATTTGTAAGAACTGTGTTTATCAGTAAATCCGACGTTAAAGTAAGGCTACCAGGTTCGGGGCCTTATAGATATAGAACGGACAAAAGAGATATACTCACTCGGAAGCATTAATAAAAAGCCAAACAAGATTGCTATAGAAAAAGGCTATCTATTCCTTATCAAATCATGGAAATGTATTTACAAAGAGGATTGCATAATTACATAAAGAGTCGATGTAACACAAGATGGTATAGCATTAGAATATCTACTTAAGATAGTAGATTCAAAGAAATGCTAAAGATAAAACCATTGAGACTGAAGATTTTTATTACCAAAAAACGGAAGAATGAGAAGACCTGGAGAATTAGAACATTTGAGTATTAGAGATTTAAAACCGTAATTAAACATAAACAAAGCAAAACCAAGAAACATTAAGAGTAAGTAATCAACAAAAATAAATCTTCGAAGAGAAATGTTATGGCACAATCGATTTGTTAAGTCAAGGGAGATGACGATATCCTTAGACCCGGAAACCGAAATTTGGTACTGATAGTTGGAAAGCTACGCGAGATGATAATGAACAAAGCTCATAAGTACAGGATGCACTCAGAAAGTGATAAAACATACCACAACCTTAGATCGAATATGATAGAAGAACAAGAACAAGATATCGCTTCGTACGTAACGAAATGTCTAATCCATTTACAAGTTAAAACCGAGCACTAGAAACCTTCGGACTACTTTAAACAACCCGAATTCCCCATGTAGAAGTGGGTAATGATAACCATGAACTGCGTTACAAAGCTTTCCAAGACTACACACCAACACAATGCAAGATGGGTTATAGTTGATAGACTAACGAAGTTTGCCCATTTTCCTCCAAATTAATGAGATATACTCAATGTATAGACTAGCGCGAATCTATGTGAACAACATCGTTGCTTTGCATGCAGTTACATTGTCTATCATCTTTGATCGAGACAGTCGTTTTACGTCTCATTTATGGAAAATTTTCCAAACAAACATTAGGAACTCGATTGAACTTTAGCATTGCCTATCATCCCAAAACAGATGGGCAAAGTGAAAAGAACAATCCAAACGTTCAAGGTTTTGCTCCGCGCAAGTATGATAGACTTAAGTGCAAATTGGATAATCATCTTCCCCTAATAGAATTCTCGTAGAATAATAATTATCACACAAACATTCGAACCGCATCATATGAGACGTTATATGGACATAAAAGCCAAAACGCCCGTGTGTTGGTTTAAAAACGAGGGATAACCAAATGTCTGGACCCGAAGTAGTCCACGAAGCGACGAATAAAGTATTACAAATCTGTGAATGACTCAAGGTGGCGTGAGATCTCCAAAACAGTTATATGTCCATCATAAGCCATTAGAATACAATATATGCGATAGAGTTATATTAAAACTTCGCCTTAGAAAGACGTCGTTCGCTTCATTAAGAAAAGAAAACTTAGTCCACATTTGTAGGACCATTTGAAATACTCGAGCAAATCGGTACTATTGCATACCGTCTGCGATTACCCGAAGAAACGAAAGGGATACACGATGTATTTCACGCCTCTAATCCTGCGTAAATATCAAGCCAAGAAATCTTTGTCGATGCAATTAAAATATGTAGAAATAAACAAAAAATCTAAAATTTCGTAGAATGACCCACTCAAATAAAAGATTCTAAGCAAAAAAACTTAAAGGCGAGCATTAAAAAAATTAGCCAAAGTAAAGTGGGACTCACAAGGAGGCCCCAAGTAAACTTGGGAACTTGAATCTGAAATGAAGAAAAAGTACACCCACTTGTTCTAAGAAGCGAATTTCGCGGACGAGATTCATTCCAAGGTGGGGAGATGTAACATCCTAACAATAACGGACCAAAAATACCAAATTTCAAAGTCCAAGGACTAAAATAGAAAATTCGGTTTTTCTGTCCCGTCGCGATACGTGACGGATCAGAAGGAAGCCCATCGCGTATCGCGATGGGCATATTTTCAAAACCCAAGAAATAGGCGGTCGGCGATACGCGACGGACCAAACCCCAACGTCATCGCGTATTGCGATGACGTGGTCTGGCAGCGTGGCACGTGTCCAGCCACGTGTCACAGGGTGGCACCATGTTCTGCCACGTAACACCGTGTCCTCACGTGGCGCCACGTGGCAAACCTACAGCTGAGTCATCATAGCTACGTCGCGATACGCGACAGCTATGTCTTGGCCCATCGCGTATCGCGACGGGTCCCGAATTCAGCCTATAAATATTGGCTTTAGCCCATTCATTTCATCACACCAAACATCAAGCTCACTTTCTCTCCCTATAGAAATTACTCCCTCTCTCTACCTCGTTTTGTATGCCACCGACCCTACGCTCGTTTCCTCATTTTTCGTGCCATTAAACCGACGATACCCCAAAGTGCCGACGATAATATCTTGAAGAACGTGCTATCCCGAGACCATCCCGACGCCCAGCCTCGAAGTACGTGCCGACAAGTTTTGAAGACCAGTGAACCTCGTTTTACGTGAATGAAGGTGTTGATCAAGATTCTCGATATGCGTGCAAGCGTCGAAGTGTTGCCCGAGAGTATAGAAAATAGTAAGCCGAACAAGGTAAGGCTTAGACCCTAGTCGAGAGTATAGTCAATATCTCAAAAATAAACAAAAGAAAATAAATAATAAATAAAGATAAAAGTATTATTTAAAAGTATTTTAAATAGATAAATGAATATATATATATATACTGTTTATATTATTAATATAAACTAAATGACGTGTGTGTGTATATATATTATATATATATATATATACGTGAAAACGAAGATTGTAGAAAAGAAACATATCGGACTAAAGGTTTGAACATAAGAATAAAAGATACCTGATTTGAACTATAGGTTCGAACATGTTAGATAAAGAAAAGTATATGTTTCTTAAAGAAAAAGAAATGTACTGTTTAGAAAAGTAGACAAGTTAAACTAAAGGTTTTAAACTTGTAAAAAGAAAGAAAAGTATTTAGAGCTAAAGGTTCATCTTGTAAAAGAAAAGAAAATCAAATAAGTTAAATTAAATATTTTTAAATTATAAAAGAAAGAAAGAATATTTAAACCAAAGGTTTAAATAAAGAAAAGATATTTTAAACTAAAGGTTTAAAAGAAAATATAACCGAGGTAAAGATTATACAAAAGAGACTAAAGGTCTTAAGCTGGATTAAAGATCTGACTAACAAAAGGTTATACTCATACTATAGGTGCGAGATAGCAAAGAAAGGGAAAGACCCTCGGTCAGTGTATTGAAGCTGATCAAATACAAGAAAATGTGAATACACCCCAAAACTTTTATAAATTGATAAATCGAGTCAAATTCAACTTTGATTACATGTGATTACGTATCCCAAAAACGTTATAAATAATAAGTAAACGTTGGGCCTCAGGCTATTGTATACGTTGTTTGGATCCTTACATATGTGGTAAAAAGTCGGTGGGCACACCGCACCACACCTGGTCACGACCTCCTCCATGATGGGCCGGACATAAGTTACGTCCGAGTGAGACTGACCATGTGTACACTATGATACCTAAGTAATGTCGAACGTTGCGGTGTTTGCTGAGCGGGTCGAGTTGAACTTAAAGTTTATAATTTGAAGTATGTTTTCAACTTAATTATTCCTAAGCCACGATGGGCCGAGGCCTAAGTTAGGTCTTGAGGGGTAATTAAGTAAAGCAAAATATTTTCGCATCATCGTGTTCACCAGCATATAGTTGATGTATTTTTCTAACATTTCAGGAAAATACAGTATCAAGAATTAGAGCCATTCATGAAGTGGATGTTCGCAAGATAGAGATGGCTCATTGTTTAAATTATTAAAATAACATGCTAAATTTAACAAAGATTTATAAAACAAAAATACTTGGGTATTTATTACCCGAGAAGCTTTTCGAACAAAAAAATCTATATTTTATTAATAATGGTTTCAAAGTGTATAAAATATTTTATTATAAATAGTAAAAAAGTCTTTCGTTAAAATAAACTCTGATATCTTTACAAAACTGGTACCAACTGTTTATCACACGCCTAGGCCCTAAGTCGGGGTGTGACAAGTTGGTATCAGAGCCATTGATCTTAGAGAATTAGGTATTCGTTTATACCTAGGCTTTGATCAAGTGATAGATAAAAATCTTATTACAAAATTTTATAGGTTTAGGAAAAATTTAAATACTAAATTAAATGATATCAAAATCTTATATTTCATTCATCTAATCAGGTATGTAATCACTCCCCTATTTTACTTGTTTTCAAATGTTTTGGGGACATTTGCGTACCATTTATCAAATTATTTATCTATTATCTAGTATTCAAAACCGCAACTATTTAATTCTTGTGTGTTTATCAGTTTATGCCTAACTTGCTACTTGCTTACTTGAATCGCATTTGGAGAGGTCCAACATATTCTCAGTCTAGTATGATCATACGACCGTCGTAGTGGCTGGCGTCCGACACATTGACAATGGTTTCACCGACATCTCATTTTTTTGGTAACCAATGCCCATTCGCATGGCAACGGCTTAGCCCTTGCTTTATATTCGTGTGATTTGTTTATGTGCTATGGTTTAACTGTTTATTCTCACAGGAACAGTTTGCATCTTTCTTTATTTATTATATATTATTATTGTTGTGTCTTGAACTGGTATTTACTCACTCAACATGTGTTGTTGACAAATATATATTTTGTACATATTTGCAGGTTATAGATTGGATTGCTTATTAAACTGAAGCTCACATAGAGATGACTTTAGGATAATAAACACATACAAGAATTAGCTGGTTTTGTATTTGTAATTTTCTTTATTTTTGTTATATTTAAATGTTTGATAATAAATAAATAGATATTGTCGTTTTATAATTTCATGATAGTAACTTGAGAGCTGTGGGCAATCAGCTCAGGCCCCGGCATTTCCGCCGTAGGTTGGGGTGTGACAGGATCTGGTTATGACTGATAAACATAAAGGTGGGTTGGGTCTCATAAGCCTTTCGACTCTTTATTAGGCACTAATGTTAAAATGGAAGTGGAGATATCAAACCGGTAAGAATTCTTTATAGTTCAGATTAGGGGTGTTTTTCGGGTTAATTTTTCGGGTCTCGGGTTTTTCGGGTCGGATTCTTCGGGTTTTAAAGTTTTAAATCTTGACACGAAACCCAACCCAAATTTCTCACGGGTTTTTCGGGTTCGGGTTTTTTCGGATTGGAATAAACAGGTTTCGAGTATCCTAGAAAAAACAAAAAAACTAAAAAAATATTAAAAACTATAATGCTAAAATTAAAGCAATATTGATTGTTTTTGTTTATAACGCAAATAACAAATAAGAAAACAACATAACTTGATAAAACAATTCAAAATTAGAGTAAAACTAACTCGAACCATAATCATATTCAATCGGACGTGATTTGGTTCAATTACGGTTGCTATTAGTATTAAATGGAAAACATAAATTAATAATAAACAATCAATCGTAATAGTTAGAATGACAACAGTCGATTAGGGCCATATTCCGATAACTTTAGTGGCTAACACTTAGCCTATTATACCTAAAAATATATTTAATTTCAAAACAAAAAGTTTATTCGGGTTGACCTGAAACTTATAAATCAACCCCAAGAACCAAACTGCATTACTTCGGTTCGGGTTCGAGATAGTCTTTTCTTGGGTTCGGAATCTTCAGGTCGGGTTAGTTCGGGTTCGGGTAAAGGTTTTTTCGGGTTGGGTTTCGGGTAAAAGTGACAACCCTAGTTCAGATTCAATTAAAAATAATGAGAATTTTGATAGGGAGTCTTGAATTGAATAGTAAATATTGACGCGTTGAATGACTAAAATCTGATTTTTTTGCCAGCTATGAGTAAAAAGGGTGGGTATTGGTGACTCCACAAGATTTTGGAAGGAGATTTGGATTGGAGACATTACTTTAGCTAAGATGTACCCGAAACATTTTGCTCTTGAAACATATAAAGAGTGTCTTATGAGAAATCGGAAAAGAAATGGGTTGCAGCATTAAGAGTGGTGTAGACTGATTGTGTGTGTGTGGAGAAGGGGAGGGGGAGTAGAATAGAACCAATTTTCTTCCCTTTAACTTACTCTAGATCAAGTCTAGTGGTCGAAGTTAAAAGATACATAGAGATGGCAATATGATAATAAGGTGACTTTTGTGTTAAAGGAGTAAATAAAGCTATTGAATACAAATTGTGATGGATCTTTCGTTTCCAACTCATTGGAACAACATAATACCTAGAAAGATCAACATTTTCACGCGGAGACTTCTACTTGATAGATTGCCGACATGAGATAACCTTTCCAACATAGGCTTCCATGTTCCTTTCACCATTTGCCCCTTTGTGTTTCGGGAATTGTAACCGTGGATCATCTATTTGGTGTGTTTCATATTGCTGTTCGATCTTGGGCATCAATCATGATATGGCTGAATCTTTTTGACACGGTGATAGTGAAGCCATAAGATATGCGATCTTGGATCGTTTCATTAAATTTCCCAAAATTTAAAAGTAAGTGGCAGAAGGTATTATGTTTGCACACTGGTGGATGATTTGGAAGACTCGAAATGAAGCTATTTTCAATTCTAATATCTTGAAGACGGAACTAAATTTTGATTCGGATTCCAATTATTATTTTCTTTTTTGTGGATAATGTGTTGAAGTAGTAAATAAACTTAACTTACACCTGCCGGCAAAATACCCCTTTTCTAATGTGTATTAGCTTTATCTAATCAACATCTTTATTTATAAATTTTGCATTTAAAAATAATGGGTAAGTCACTAAAACATATGTAACATATGGGGAAAATTTGAGCCAATCTTTAAAACTTTAGAAGTTGAGGGATCATACAGTCATTAAGTAAAAGATAAAGTTCTGGGACTCAAGTATAAAAATGCTAAAGTTGACTATGGAGGACCGTTAGCATTTACGGTGTGTTCCATAATCTCATTTAACGAGGGGAGGGGAGGGAAAGGAGGAAGAAATGTTAAAATATCATGTTACAGAGATTCTTTAAGGAAAGAATGGGAGGGGAAAGAAGGAAAAATAGTAGAAAATTTCAACATATATTCATCCTCTCAAATTGAAGAATTAGGAGAGAATTTTATCAATTATTAAATTACCTTAAAACTAATTTTATTTAATTTTTACTTAAAGAGTATAATAATAAAACTATAATTTTCCTTTCTTTTCCTTTTAACTCAGGAACACATGAAATATGTAAATTTTTTGATTTTTCTTTCCTTCTCGATTAACCCAGGAACAAAAAAAGAAAAAAAAATTCGTCTCGTTTCTTTTCTCTCCTTGATTTCCTTCCCTCTTCTCCCACTCTTGAACACAGTGTCATAGTTTAAGGGGTGTATCTGCATTATCTCTTTCTGCATTCGATACGTGTCATTTACCAGAAGCAGTTGATGTGTAATTTAGGGTTCGTCGATCACTCTACAGAACGGAGCAGATCTGGTCAGCAAAATTCGATTCATATTCCTTATCTTACCCTCTTCTCTTGATTCTGTTTTGATTAGGTTTGGCTTCATTTACAATCCACTCATATTTAGTTTATTTTTATTTATATTAACTTTTTGTAGATGATATAATTACACAGTTATAATTGTTCTTCGTAATGTCAGTCAGTCAGTCAGTCATTTAGGTTTTAACCTAAAGATATATGAGTGCTGTGACATAGAATTGTGCAATTTTTATTCAGTCCTGTTATACTGAATTAAACATAATAAGCACTTGTACATAGTCTTCATCCGATGCAGTTAGGCCTTTAAACCAACCGAACGTTCAGTGCACTTGCACATAGAATTATGTCCCTTATTTAATAAACAAATGAACATGAACAAAAAAGTTGTGTTCGTTTAATTAAATAAACGAACATGAGCACATGCTTTGTTTGTTTGTTCGTTTGTTTGTTTGTTTATGCCCGTTTATTTATGTTCGTTTACATATCAATTAAAAATAATTAAATATAAGTCATCTACTTAATAGGTTTATATTTGTTCGTTTATGTCCGTGAACTGTTCGTATAGATTTTAAACGAACGAACATAAACGAACACGAACGTGTTCATTTTTAAACGAACGAACATGAACACAAATATTTGTTCGATTAAGTGTTCATGTTCATTTAAAGTTAAATGAACGAACATTAACATGCTCTTATTCATGATCGTTTGGTTCGTTTACAGGCCTAGCGTTTACTGTTTATAGCATTTAAAGCTGGACATGTGTTTATGTTGTTGTTGCGGTTTACATAAAGTTGGTTATGTATTGAAAAGTTTGAAAAGATATAGAGTTACCAATTAATATCAAGTATTATTAATTGTGCATTATGTGCATATATCATCACACAAACGGGTTAATAATTTGTTGCAATATCTCATTCTTGTTTCAGATCTAAGAGTTGATCATATCCTTGAGAGAAAAAACAAACTTGCTACCGCGTTGTACAATCAAAATGTCGTCCGCTCAAGATCCATTTTATATTGTGAAGGAAGAAATTCAAGAATCTGTAAGTCAGCTTTTCAAGCTTCATTTTTTGCAATTTATGATTGAACAAATCATATTCTTTATTTGTTTGATTTGCACGGAGACATTAACGAGCGTATTCTGTTTTCAGATCGATACGTTGCAGGCCACTTTTCACCAATGGGAACACATCCCTGTAGCAAGTGGAGAACAAACCCGACTCACAACAGAACTTATTTCCAATTGTGAGAGCATTGAATGGCAGGTATGAATCTAAAACATGATCAACTGGAATTTATGTTCTCGGGTTCTGAAAATCTGTTTTACTGATAGGAAGGTGGATGAACTTGAAAAGGCTATTTCTGTAGCATCTAGAGACCCTGCTTTATATGGTATCAATCAAGCAGAGATTGATAGAAGAACTAAATGGACAAGAACTGCTAGAACTCAAGTAAACATGCTTATCTTGTTTTTACTTCATTCTAGGGGTGCAAATGAGCCCCAGTCGAGCCCGAGCTCGGCTTGTTTTGAGCTCTGTTTTTAAAGCTCGAGCTTGGCTCATTTGAGCTCTATTTCTAAAGATCAAATGCGGCTTGTGAGTAGTTTTTAAAGCTCGAGTTAGGCTTGTGAGTAGTGTTTTAAGCTCAACGTCAAGCTAGGCTTGAGCTCAGCTCATTTTGAGCTCTATTTTCTAAAGCTCAATCCCGGCCCGTGAGTAGTTTTTTAAGCTCAAGGTCGGGCTAGGCTTGAGCTTAGCTCGTTTTCAGCTCTTTTTACAAAAGTTCAAGCTCGGTTCATTTCGAGCTCTCTTTCTAATGCTCTAGCGCGGCCCATGAGCAGTTTTTTTAGCTCGAACTTGGCTTGTGAGTAACATTTAAAGCTCAAGCACGGCTTGTGAGCTGCTTTTTAAGCATGAGCTTGGTCTGTGAGTAAATTTTTAAGCTCAAGCTCGGCTCATGCTAGGTTTTTTTTAACTGTATATTATATATAATTATAATTATTTCTATATTAGTTTTTATTTTTATTATGATTTAAATACATAACACGATTAATGTTATTGAGTATCTTTTGTCATAATTTTATATATAATAATAGTTATTATAAATTATAATTACATCGTTAGTATATTAAATACAAATTGTATAAATAATTGGCTCGTTTAGGTTCATGAGCTAGCTCGAGTTCAATAAGTGAAGCTCCGGGCTCGTTTATCAAACATGCCTAGGTTTGAGCTCAGGCTTCAGCTCGTTTAAGCTCGACTCGATTCGAGCTTTTAAAGATTCAGTCTCGAGCGGCTTGTCTCGTTTACACCCATACTTCATTCCTTAATTTCTTTTTCCTGGTTTATTGTTGATGCAAGCGTTTTTATCCAGGTTGGCAATGTTAAGAAATCAGTGACCGGAAGAGGTTTTTCAACTGCCAGTGGGATGCGTGAAGAACTTATGAGTGTTCCAACTACGCGTCTCCAAAACCGGGCTAGTCGTTATGTTGAAGGTAATGATGATTTTATAACTTCAGAATCTGACAGACAGATGCTTCTCATCAGGTAACGTGTGTTTCACTTCTTTCTTTTATTGTTTAGAGTTAATTACACACATGGCTTTTGTGTTTTGGGCAAAGTAACAAGCTAACACATTTGGACACTAACTCTGAAAACTTGCATGTTTGGGGTTAGTGCTAATACCCAAACTCGTGACACAGTTAAAACCACTAACCCCAAACATGCAACTTTTCAAAGTTAGTACCAAATTTGTTACTAATTGCTCAAACCGTAGGGACCATCTGTGTAATTAACTTTATTAGGGGTTTACTTACAAAACTGAGTGTATTAATTGCTATGTTTAGGCAACAAGACGAAGAGTTAGATGAGCTGAGTGCAAGTGTTGGAAGGATTGGATCGGTTGGGCTCACCATACACGATGAACTCTTGTCACAGGTACCGCCTTAATTACCAAAACACCTTTTGGTTAAATTTATTTAAATAACATGCATAATAAGTTTCAACTCCACACATAATGTTTAATCAATCATATCCTGATGTTATTGCAGGAGAGACTTATAGATGAATTGGGTTCAGAGATGGATAGTACAACCAATCGTCTTGATTTTGTTCAGGTCAGCTTCATTCCATGTGTGGCTATTTTAGTCTTCCAGCCAACTTCTTTATGTATTTCAAAAATGCCCGGCTCGTTTTGAGATCTATTTCTAAAGATCGAGCACGGCTTAGGCTCGATTCGTTTATTACTGATTATTTAATTTATATACATTATTAATTATTATTTCTTATATTTCATTTATAATTAACGCCCTGCTTGCGGTGCGCACGTATAATGTATATATGTGTGAACCCTTGGGTGGGCAAAAGTAAAATTGCACTAATTTTGACGTTATTTTACTAATCACGTGAAAATAACGTTAAAAGTGGCGGAAGGTTAATCAGGCATCATGTGGTGGCGTTGATAGCCGAAAGACAAGGGCACATGCACCAATTAGCCGGTGTCCCGATGATTGAGTGTTATGTGTCTTATGTCCAAGGCTTGATTCAAAACTACTATCGAGCCGGGGGTCTCACCGGAAGCAGCCTCTCTATCCCTATGGGATAGAGGTAAGGCTGTCTACATCTTACCCTCCTCAGCCCCTACCATAGCATTGCTATTGGTGGGATATACTGAGTACGATGATGATGATGATGATGATATTTCATTTATAATTAAATAGTTTTTATATAAAATAATGTATATTATTTAGTCATTCACTTATTTGTATGATAATTTATATGTGATAATAATTAGGGATATTGGGTTTTAATACTCCCAACTTTCACTCATTGGTAAATAGCACCCTCACCTAACGATTTGTCTCTCATCACTCTCAAATTGTAACTTGTTTTCTTCTGTCACTCCCGAACTTAAGGGACCCTAACTCCGTTAATTTTTGTTGTTGACATGGCATGTTTTTACTGAGGTGGTATGCGATGTGGCAAATCACTCCATTAGAGTAATTACTAATCATTATTCTTTAACCCCCTTTTACTTTTATTCATCTTCAACATGTTGAAACCCTTGAATTGACAAATCACTTGAACCATCACCACACCATTGGCCACCAGTCCACGACTGGCCACAGCATCTGCTCTGGCCACCTCCATTGCCACCCCCCTCCACTTGATCACCGGATCCAGAAAACTCCATCCTCCCCACACCAAACAGCCTCCAGACGCCCCGCCACAACCGCTCCGCTGTTCACGGCTCAATCACCAGCTCAATTCGATGTTTTTATCAGCTGTCTCGAGTAGGTCACGAGAGGCTTGACTCGTTTATACACATACCAAAACGAATTTTCAATGCATTTGCCGTACTGAATCACTTTATTTAAAAAAGAAATCAAAATTTTTAAATAACATGTTTTCTGTAGACCAATGTGAATTACAAATCATTTATAAAATTAAGAATTCTTTTAAAAAATTTCAATTGCATGTCTGGATAAGTTACCGAACTCATTTGACCCTCCCATTTGGCGTCTGCGCAGTGGTGGGTTTTTGTCTGGATCTGATCATGTTATTCACAGATGATATTAAAAGTTAATCATGTTTTTAAACTGTTGCAGAAAAAAGTGGCTGCTGTTATGAAGAAGGCCGGTGCCAAGGGCCAGATGATGATGATCTTGTTCTTGATTGTTCTGTTTATTGTATTGTTTGTGTTGGTTTTCTTTACCTAGGTCTACTGAAGTTAGAATTCATGTGTCCAAGAGTTGTCCTATGGATTTTGGTTTTAAAATAAACCTACTGTTATCGAACGAAGCAAAGTTTGATATCAGGAAATATTTATAGTAATACAGTAAGTACATTGTGAGGTAAAATGCATATCAAATTAAACGGCGAGGAAACCATATACGTCATGTATGTATAACATCAATGGTAGGGATGTCCGCGAGCTGAGGCAGGGATAGATCGGCTTGGTTTGTAAAATGGGCCAACACGGCATGCTTGAAGTCGAAATACTAAACAGATCTGAAAACTTAGAGCTTGAAATTGGCTTGTTTACAAGAGAGATAGTTGGATGATTTGCAGTATACGAGTGTCACTAGCCGGAGCTTTGGCTTGTTTTATGATGTGATAAGCTTGCTCTGGTTTCATGATATATATATATATATATTATATAATACATGAGTAAAGTGTAAATTAAGAAGCTTGTTTTAAGAGTTCTACAATTTACAATGCATAAAGTACAAGTATAATAAGGACAAAGTGGTCTTTAAACACAATTCCACTTCAATTTAATTTCAACAAATATAATTATAAGTTTGGTACCTCAACTTTAGTCAAATGTTGTAAATTTAAAGAATAATTATAACTTTCATCCCTCATGATTACCTAATTTTTATAATAGAATTACAGCTATTGTTCTTTATGTTTGTATCAAATTTCACTCACCGTCCTTTATCTTTAATATTGATATGTTTTATCCTTTATGTTTAAAAATCCAACAACGTTTGTCCTTTAACCCTAACCCAGTTAGTTTTTCTCGTTAACCTTGACCATGTGCATTGCACATCAAAATCATTTTAATAATTTAAATACATATTAAATATAAAATAAATCTTTCTCTCAAATTCTTTCTCCCTACACTTATCACACAACCACCACTATCACCATCCAACCATCCCAAACAGAACCATCGGCCACCGCCATCAATAGATTCGACAGCCACCACAATCAACAAAATCGCCCACCACCATTTCAACATAAACGTGAAACTGGGGCTACTACGATTAGGTTGCAGATCCACGACTCTTGGTGTTCATCCCGGTTCGATCTATTTTTCTGGTTAGATATAGAGGGGTTTGACGATTAAAGGTCCAGATTTCTGACTACATATATTTTTGCGGTCAGTATGTGGCTAGATCACCACCATAGCATAAGCCACCACCATCGATGTCGAACATATTTAAACTCAAATCGTTCAGATCTAAGCTCGAGTTGAAGGCAGATGGGTTCGTTTCCGTAGGGTTCGACAAGGGTTGGGTTTTAAAGGGTTGTTGTGTTTCTGACGGCCATGGTTATTGAAGAAACATGGATCTACTCCCCATTAATGGGTCCTAGATCCGATGCGTCCACAGGGTAGTATACGATTACTGCCAATACGATATGAATACAATCTCTAAAGTCCAGTGACGTGAATCCTGCAAAACAGAACACCGTGAGCTCATTACGGGAATGACAAGGTGGGGGGTCTTCCCGTAACCACCCTCCGGCGTGAGAATAAGTACCGTTCTGACGAAGAGATAAAGTACTTAAGTAAATTGAGAGAGTACAGTGATGGTGAATGAATACCTCATGATGATTGAGAGGGTATTTATAGCCGAAGAGTGTGGGGAAGTGATTGGGCCAGCTGCCCCTTTAGAAGATGCTTTCATAACCGTCTGGACACGTGTCCTCCCATGACAGGTTTGACCTATACGTTACATGTGCATGTATAACAACCTGGACACGTGTCGCTCTATTATTGGCTAACAGGGTAATATTGGCCATGTGCATGGTTATAACGACCTTGTCACGTGTCACTAGCTAATTGGCCGATGGATCACGTATTACCCAAGAAAGCATCTTGGCGAATCTTCTAGAAGGTAATTGGTTATTGACAGCTGTCTCGAAGCATTTCGTCGTGGTCATTCACGCGGAAAGATATTCTTTCTTGCGGATGACTCTTGAGTGTGCCAGGATGCTTCCGCATGTGCTTCGAGGGTGTTTCTTCCTCAGATGATCTATGCGGATGGTTCTTATGTCCCGCGGGTGACTTGTGACATGTTTATGGTTGACCCGCGGGTGCTACTTAAGGGTATTTGGGTCTTTTTAGTACCCTACCTCTATAAGTCCCCCCAGTCCAGTGTTTCTTCCGTGTGAAGTATTTTATGCGGGTGAAATTCTGGACTTAATGTGGATTTGGGGATTTTTTACTTTGCAAGTTGGTGGGAAATATCTTTTGTTGTTGTGGATAATCATGAAAAAGGACAAGTTGGTCACTCGCAGGCGCGTGTGCAGGTGACAGGACGTTTCTAACGGCTGTTACTGTACCCGACTGTACAACTTTTTCCCTTTTTCAAATTTTCCGCGTGACGTGGCGATCTGTTACTGGGCGGTTTTTTCTCTCTCCATTGTTCGCATCCCATCGCATTAATTGTTGTGGGTATAAATAGAGAGAGTTAACTTCTTTTTGAAGTTTTATCGCCTTTGAATTCTTAATACGAACTTGCTTTCCTTATCTGAATCCTTCGATCTTTCTTTGATTCCTTTAAGCTAATCTGATATTTTTCATCGAGTGTTTTCATATGGCGTCTGATCAATCTGAAGTTGACGAAATAGAAGTCCAATGGGACTTGGATGAGTATCAGAAACTCATCACGACCTACGGTATTCCGCCGGAATGGGGACCTGAGTTCCCATCTGCTGGTTCTATCGCCAGCTTCCCACCTCCCGGGAAGATGGCGTTTTACGCCGACTACTTTGTTCATGGGAACTTTCGCCTTCCCATCACAAAGTTTTTCCAAATAGTGGTCAAGGCATTTGGGATTCATTTATGTTGGTACATGATGTCAGTAGTTCAGTATATAGTGTCTGTAATCGAGTCGTTTGGATTAGTATTTTGTATTAAGCGAAGTTAGCTAACAAGTTCGCTGATATAGGCGAACTTGTTAGATAAGCGAAGTTAGTGACAACTTCGCCTGAACATACCAGGCGAAGTTGTCGTCTTATATATCGGCTAGGTTACGGCTGAGATAATAAGAACGAGTTAATCGAGTTAATCATTGTATCGAGTTGTCCAGTGTTGGTGATTGATATCACGTGTTTCCAGTTGCGATACAACGTGTCTTTGTTTATTGTAACGTGTGTTTAATCGTGTTAACGTATATCGTCTTCTACGCTCGTAACGTCTTACGTAGGGATTCCGCACCTACGTAGAACGAGATATTCCGTGTAGATCCGGCTGGGAACCTACAATTGGTATCAGAGCAGGGTTTGATAAGTCGAGATATTACGTAGGGATTCCGCACCTACGGTATTCCGTGTGAAAGACCAGGGTTTGATAAGTCGAAGGTTAGGTGTTACAACTGTCAACAGATTGGCCACTTTGCGAAGGAGTGCACAAATGAACGTGTAGAACGCAGTCAGACCAGGTCTACACAACAGAGTGGTGGAAGTAATGAGAATAGAGCCATGATATCCAGACAGAACGGGGAGTACAACTGGAATCTGCATGTTGAAGAAGTGTTCGAACATGCCAATTTGGCGAACATCGAAACTGCAGATAGTGAGAAAGTGATTGGCGAAAATGAAGCTTACATGGCAGAAGTGGCAGACCAGCTCACCGAGGTAAGTACTAAACTCCCTTGTACGAAATGTGAAAATCTGTCTGAACAATTGACAACTATAACTGATCAGTTTGTTAGTTTGGATACTCAATTTAAAACATTAAAAGAAGATCATCATTTCACTAAAGCTAGAGAAAACAGTTATAAGGTAAAAATAAAAGCTAGTGAGAAAGATATTAGAAGTCTTAAAGCCAGTCTGGCTGAGAAAATACAAGTAATTGATCTTAGCTATGAAGTGTTAGAAGAGAAAACCAAACTAATAGCTGAAAGGGATAAACAGATAGCTGATCACCAGGTGAAAGTGGTGGAACTTAACAGAAAACTTGAGCAATTCAGAAATTCCTCCGCTATACTTGATCACCTCGTTAGTGATCAAGGTTCCCCAGTTAAAAGGGGAGGAATTGGATATCATGAAGTTCCACCACCTTACAATCATAACTACACTTATGATCCTAGTATTCAGAAATCTGTTGATGTTGATTTTGGTCAGACAGTTCCGGTTAAGGTTACTATTAAAGAACCAGAAGTTAGTAAAGGCGAAACAAGTAAGCCTGTTTCGAGTGTTAAGATTTCTGTTCCTAGTCCTGTCTCATCAAACTCGGACAAGTCATCCGAGTCGAGTGAGACAAAAGAAGAGGCAGTGTTACCAAAATGTGGAGAGAAAAATAAAACAACTGAAAAGAATTCTCCACTAAACCCGTATGTCCCACCATATGTGAGACAAACGGGCAGTAATGCAGCCTCAACATCTAAAACAACTATTGAAAAGAAAGTTGAACACAGGAGTTGTTTCAGATGTAATCAATTAGGACACCTAATTGCTGATTGCCCTCTGAAGCAGAGATTCAGAGGTGTGAGGCCTTCGAAAACTGAGAACAGAACTAACCGTAATCACTATAATGGTAAAAATGAAAACTCATCAAAGTTTAGAAATTGGACTAATCCTGGTTTTCAAAGAAATCGATCTCAGTTTTTCCCTGTTAACAACAAAATAATGAGTAATAATTCATATAATTCACGAAGGTTTGGATGGCCTCATAGTCAATCTACAAGAAGGTATCCTTTTAAGACTTACAAAAATTATTCTGATACTAACTTTGGACAGCCAAGGTACGGGATGTATCGACCCAAGACCAATAGGTCTTGGGTCCCCAGATTTTAATCCTCTGCTTTAATCGTGCAGGAACAGTTGAACAGGGCTGCAAACAATCTATGGGTTGTGGATAGCGGCTGTTCCCGGCACATGACGGGTAACAAGAATTTGTTACACGACTGGAAACCTGTTCAGGGAGGAAGAGTGAGTTTTGCTGGAGAGAGCGGTGGAAGGATTATAGGAATAGGGACGGTGACTAATGGAAAAATGACTTTAGAGAAAGTGAATTTCGTTGAAGAACTAAAGCATAATCTGCTGAGTGTATCGCAGATTTGTGACAAAGATTACACCGTGCACTTTACCAAGAATGAAGCGATCGTGCTGTATCCTGGTTTCAAGATACCAGAGGATTGGATTGTAATGAAGGCTCCAAGAGAAAAGAATACGTATATTATGGACATGAGGTCGACTGAGATGGCCACAGAAGAATCGTGTCTTCTGTCAAAAGCAACTGAATCGGAGTCCGAGTTATGGCATAGAAGAATGGGGCATATTCATCTTCGGAAAATGAACTACATTGTCAAGAATGGGCTGGTGCTGGGTGTTCCCTTGAAGAACTTCAACTTTGAAGACCAATGCCTATCATGCAAAAAGGGAAAGCAACACAAGAAATCCCATCACACCAAGAAGGTTAATTCAATAGTCAGTACCCTAGACCTACTTCACATGGATCTCTTCGGTCCTGTGAATGTAAAAAGCCTAGGTGGTACATCATACTGCTTGGTGATAACTGATGATTTCTCTCGATATTCTTGGTTATATTTCCTGAAGTCAAAGGATGAAACGGTTCAGATGGTAAAAAATTTGATTACCAAGGTTGAGAATATCATGGGGAAAAGGGTTAAATACATCAGGAGTGACAATGGGACAGAGTTCAAAAATTATGAGATGGAGATCTTCTGCTTACAGAAAGGGATAGAACACCAGTACAGCGCTCCGTATACTCCGCAACAAAATGGAGTGGCTGAGAGGAAGAACAGAACGTTAATTGAAGGAGCCAGAACCATGCTGGCTGATTCGAAACTTCCTGTGGTGTTCTGGGCTGAAGCTGTTGCAACAGCCTGTTATATCCTTAATAGAGTTTTAACTGTTAAAAGACTGAATAAAACATGTTATGAACTTATGCATGGGAGAAAGCCCAACTTGAGTGGTCTCGAACCATTCGGGTCCCCGTGTTCGATATTAAAGACAAATTCTAAATTTGGTGAAATAGCCGACGAAGGTATTTTAGTCGGATATGTTGTTGGGACTCCCAACAGACGAGTCTTTAATACATCGACCAGCAAGGTTGAGGTGGTGTGTAACACTGATATCACAAGTTACAAATCACCAAAACCAAGCACGGGACCCGCTGGGGTTTTCGACTATGATAGGCTTTTTAAATCTTTTAACATGCCTTATTTGGATTGTGCAGAAGTTGATGAGAGAATTGCTACGAAGATGATTTACGATGAGGAAGACACTTTGGTGCAACGACCGCAGTATGATGAATGTCAGCCTTCCTCGTCAAATGCTTTCGATACCCCCGCTGCCTCTACAGAAGAGGAATTCTTCAATCCGTTTCACTCTCAACAACAATCACCCATTGATGAGCTACCTTCGAACCTGGAAGACAATCTACAAGTCAGTTCGGTTCCGACTACGAGAATTCACAAAAATCACCCTTTGGAGAACGTGATAGGTGATCTGTCCGACGGTGTACAAACAAGACAAAGCTTGAATGAGCACACCTGTGTTTACACAAGCATTAATGAATCAGGCATAATTAACGAATGCTTGTACACCTGTTTCATCAGCCAGATTGAACCAAAGAACTATCAAATGGCTCTCAAGGACAGCTCGTGGGTCGAAGCCATGCAATAAGAGTTAGCCCAATTCAAAAAGATGGAGGTATGGAACTTGGTTGCAAAACCGAAGAATGTGCATGCGATTGGCACCAAATGGGTTTTCAAATGCAAGAGAGATGAGAAAGGGATTATTATCAGGAACAAGGCGAGGCTGGTTGTAAAAGGTTTTAATCAGCAAGAGGGGATTGACTACAATGAGGTGTTTGCTCCTGTGGCGAGATTGGAAGCCATTCAATTGTTTTTGGCATTTGCTGCACACAAGGAGATGAAGGTATTTCAGCTAGACGTGAAGAGTGCGTTCCTTAACGGTAAAGTCGATGAGGTTGTGTACGTTGAGCAACCTCCGGGTTTTCCTGACCCAGACTTTCCCGATCACGTGTACAAGCTAAGTAAAGCGCTGTATGGACTACATCAGGCCCCTCGTGCCTGGTATTCAACACTATCTGATTACTTGCTTGAGAATGAGTTTGAAAGGGGAAATATTGATAGCACACTGTTCTTTAAGAGAAAAGGAAGCGACTTTCTTCTGGTGCAAGTCTACGTGGACGACATCATCTTTGCTGCTTCAAAAGTCGCCATGTGTCAGGAGTTTGAGGCCGTCATGAAAAAGAGATTTGAAATGAGTGCTATGGGTGAACTAACTTTCTTTTTAGGACTGCAGGTTGATCAGAAGAAAGATGGGATGTTCATTCATCAGACTAAGTATGTCCATGATGTTCTCAAACGCTTCAAGATGGAGGACAGCACTCCATTTGATACTCCAGTCTGCGTCAACCATAAATTGGGTGCTGATTCAGACAACGATGCAGACGTGGACCCTACCCAATATCGGGCAATAATAGGTTCTTTAATGTACTTAACTGCTTCTAGACCTGATATTATGTTTGCAGTTTGTCTTTGTGCACGCTTTCAGGCAAACCCAAAGGAATCTCATTTGAAGGGTGCGAAGAGGATATTGCGCTATCTCAAAGGCAAACCTAAGATGGGGTTGTGGTACACAAGAGGAGGAGACTTGGAGTTGGTCGCCTACACAGATTCTGATTATGGAGGATGCAATCAGAATCGGAAGTCAACAACAGGTGGTTGTCAGTTTCTTGGAGGCAGATTAGTGTCATGGCAGTGCAAGAAGCAGACCTCAGTCGCCATTTCAACATGTGAAGCAGAATACATGGCAGCATCAAACTGCTGCTCCCAGGTTCTTTGGATTCAACAACAGTTGCGCGATTATGGTCTGAATTTCACTCATACTCCTATTTGCATTGATAACACTGCTGCTATCTCAGTAACTAACAATCCCGTAAAGCACAGTAAAACTAAACATATTGACATCCGTCATCATTTTATACGGGATTGTGCTGAGCAGAAACTGATTGTGCTCGAAAAGGTTGATACGTTAGATAATTTCGCTGACTTGTTTACTAAAGCGTTTGACAAAAATCGTTTTCAAAACCTTGTTGAGCTGAATGGGATGATCAATCCCGAGTAACCGTGTTTTGTGTTTTTGTAAAAAAAAAAAAAAAAAAAACGTCACTATCGCTTAGAATTATGTCGGTTGCCTCAGTTTGAAGGACATATCTTCGGATATGTTTGGTCCTCATTTCTACTTGTAGAATATGAGGATAGCCATTAACCAGATGACTGAAAGTGACCGGGGCGGTTTATGATGTGTTTTTATTCTTTCGCTGAAAATTAGTCGATCATACTTAGTTAGAAGGACACATACTTGTATGTGGTCGGTCCAGCTGATCCATTGGATCTTCAGGATAGCCGTTTACCTGAAAACTTCAATTTGATCGGGGCGATAGAACTTAAATTTTTTTTTCGGGAGATGAAATTATTTTTCAAGTCTACTACTCCTTTACTATGTTTAACAGAAAATTGATCCAACCTTGGAAAGTGATAGATATACTGATTCTTTGTGCTTAACTAGTGAAGTTATTAGGCCTAAAAGACTTTAGAACAGTCATTGTATGTCATGGTAATCTTTTTATGGTGCGTAAAAGTAGAAGTGATACTAACTAAATCTACTCGATTTTACGTGGAAACTCCTTAAGAGTTGTGTATGTCTCCATATATATCTTTCCGAATGATAGGCAGAAAAGCGATTACCCAGTCATACACGAGCCCGTGAGTGTTCTGATTCCCGTGAAGATAGCGTGTCAAGAAACTGCAGTGATCCAGATTCGGGACTTGCAGTTGTTTACTACTCTGAAGTTTGTGTAAATACTTAAAAAAAAAAAGTGTTATTGAGACATTCTAGAGTTCATAATGATAAGACTTCTCAATCAAGATGCAAGATAGAGAACGGGAAGAAGAGTCTGAAGATCGATGAGTAATTACTATTTAATCAGACTCTACGGGTCGAGGTCAACTCGGGGTGACTTGGGGAAAGCCAAATACGCTTTGAGAATAGATAGGAGGCATCACAATCTCTGAGTTGTTGCCCACTTAAGTTTTGAGCTTAATTGAACCTAACCCGTATCACAGAAACGATGAAAACCATTCTAAGTTATTTACCTGCTTACAACCTGTTTCTTTATGTCATAATACAGCTGAACACGGATCTGTGTGACAGTCACGTAATTAGTATGATTCCTGTTCGGATCTTTTCTAAAACGAAGTAGTCCCTGTCGAGACTGAAATTTGATCCCGTGTACTTTAATTTTTAAAAGTTTTTTTTCTACTTATGTAGTTGTATGATTTTATACCTGGTTACTTGGTCTTGATCGTATCATTTAACGCTTTAAAGGTTGTTTTAAAACTTAATTGCAAATTGTTCAAATTATGGGGTTTGTTTTGTAAAATACTAATATCGGCGAAGTTGTGCATAACTTCGCCTGCATAGGCGAAGTTATCCATAACTTCGCCTGTAAAATTTTGACCCTATATAAAGAAGTTTTAAGGTCAAACTATTCATTATTTTCAAAAACCCAGCGAACTTATCTCCGTAACCCTAAGCGAAGATATCTTCCAGAAACCTAGGCGAACTTATCCTTCGATTATCATCTGTGTTTATTTTTCCTTCGTTCTAATCCGGTTAAAGGTGTGTAGGCTTGTAGTATCATATTATCGCTATCATTAACGTTAATCATCAGTCGATTCGACCCGGTTCACGACCTCGTTTATTCGAAACCTTAACACCCGATTTTCAAACGTGTTTTTACGTGGTCATACTCAACTTAATCGTCTAGATCTTCATAATATCATGTGTTTATCACTGAACATTCTTCAAATTGATCCAATTCAGTTCGTTTGAAAGTCTAATCTGTCGCCGTTTCATATTCGGCGAAGTTACAGTTTAGGCGAAGTTATCCGTAACTTCGCCTGAGGTTTAACTTCGCCTGAGGTTTAACTTCGCCTTATAATTAATTATGTAACAGTATTTGAGGCGATGTTGTGGTTAGGCGAAGTTAACATTAACTTCGCCTGGCCCTTTTAATTTTAATTAACTGTTAACAGGCGAAGTTCAAGTTGAGGCGAAGTTGTTCCCAACTTCGCCCCACCTCTAACTTCGCCTATACAGAATAAATCACAACTTCGCTCATGGTAACAGGCGAACTTGTGATTTGCCTTGACGTTTATCTAACTTAGTCTATTTGTTGCAGAAATGGCTGCTGTAGCTGGAGCAGGAGGCGCAGGTGGTGATGAAGGAGGAGACAACCAAAGAAAGTTTTTCCCGGGTCATAACATGTACATAACATTAGATCCGGATGCGAGCGATGTTGATGATTTCCGCGAGATCATCACGTTCTTACTTCGCTCGCGTATATTCCACGCGATTACCACAACGCTGCCGATATCCTTGCCAAACATTGAGGATTTTTGGCAGACCGTGGAATATGACTGTCGTGTCGAGCCCCCGGTGATGCGAGCAACGGTCAACAATCAGATTGTTCAGTTCTCATCTGAACAGATCCGGGCGGCTTTATGGTTTGGAGATGAGACAAGAGACGATCCTACCGATTTTGTGGCTCCTTTCCGAGATGGAGCGTTTCTGAGAATGGGATACTCTGGACCCTTGGGGGATACTCAGAGACGCAAGGGATTCTTGTTTGACCAGTGGCGCTTTCTCATGCATGTCATGATCGTGTGCATGTCAGGGAGAAAGGCTGGTACTGATGGGATGGGCGCGACCATGCAGTCGGCGATGATTGCTCTGACTTACAATAAGCATTACAGCTTTAGTCAGATGGTCTTCTACGAGATAGATCGTCAGAGAAGAGCGGTGGCGCGTGAGAGATTCCTTATGTATCCAAGATTCATTCAGATGATCTTGAATCACGTTGCTCCAACATTACCTCAGCGCCGCCCAATCAGATATGTAGAAAGTGTGAGTAAAAGAATCTTCGCCCAATGCAGATCTTCCAGTGCGAGGAGTAAACCTGAGCTCCGTCCTCGACATACTCCACTATTTGGGTACTTGATCAACCCGGAGTATGTGCCAGCTCGTGGGGACGAGTTTCGGGACCCGGCACCACAACAGGCTGGAGCACCTCAAGCTATACCTGCTGCTCCTGTTGTGTCACCGGAGGAGAATGTAGACCTTGATGCTGCATTTGGTGGTCAAGGCTTCTTTGATATGGAGAGGGTTGATCCAGAGGAAAATGTGCAAGTCTCAGTTGAAAGGGTTACTAGTGTGAATGTGACTAGGACAGCTACAACGGTAGCTGATTCTGATTCTGATAATGATGTGAATGTAGCGAGACGATTTTTGGTAAATCAAGAACGTATTCATGGGAAAAGAAAGAGAACTGATGATGACAGCGAGTCAGATTTTGAAGAAGAAGTACATCAGTTAATTCGTAGATCAAGAAGGGAGAGGACAGGTGCAGGATCGGGAGCTGGTGAGAGCTCGAGGGTGGTACGTTTCACCCCACCCGCACTGTCCGGTATGACAATGGTCCCTTCATTGTTGCAAGTTACAAGGCCAAGCGCCACGGATGTTCCCGTGGTGGCTACCTCATCTTCATTTGGCCTCCCACCCACTACATTCCAACTTTCGGCTCCTGAGATTGTATCGTTGCCACCTCCAACTCTTACTCCAACGGAAGTTGTGGTAAGATTTATTGAGTCGACGGTTGTAGCAACTGCAGGATTACCAGTTACGTTGCCACCTGCGGTTACGTTTACGCCTACTTCTGAGGTCCCGGTTACATTGGAAATCCCTCCTCAGTACACTCAAGATATATCACATCTGAGGTTTGATTTCGATGCAACCTTATCAGACTCTGAACGAATAGCAGCACTTGAACGGGTCGTGGCAGAACAATCAAGGGTGAATCTTATCCAGACTCATGCTATTCAACGCCTCGTTGCAGAGAATCAGATACAGTCGTCCCTGCTGGTAGAACATGGCAAAATCATTGATGCTTTGAAGGAGTTCTTGGCATCTCAGGGGGAGACGAGCTGTAAAGGCGATGAGCTGAGGACTAAGAAGCGAAATGATAGAGACGATGATCCCAATGCATCGAAAGGTGCAGGTGGAGAGTTGCCAAGAACTGAACAAGCTCTTGGGACTTCCACAACTCAGGGGGAGTCGACAAGTGCAGCTGGTGGTGATGATGTGGTGGAAGTGGACGTTGAGGAGATGGATGATGAGTTTGTAGGAGATGATGATGTATTACCAGTTGATGAGATAGAGAAGATTGGTGCAGAGATTGTTATTGATAATGAGATAGAAGAGGGAGATATAGTAGAGGAGAATGTGGAGCATGAGATTCCGGAAGTCGATAAGGCAGATATGAGTCAAGAGATTGGAAATGATGAGACAGAATGGGAAGAGCAGCCAAGATGGAAAGAAGGCTATGCTCAATGGTTTGTAAAAACGAAGAAACCGGCGGTCCCTACTATGTTTAAGAAGAGTTACAACATTAGAGGTTATGCTGAATCGAGAAAGGGGATTATTTGCTGGATATATGATGAGCAGTTGAGGCTCTTTGTGATTAAAAGATATGATGGTGTTCAGTACTTCAAAAGGATGTTGAGATCGTTGAATACATTGCCAGAATGTGAAGTGAAAGACTTAGCCAGATTGGGGTTAATAAACAGGAGTGATGATAATATGGGTAGAGTCATTGGGAAGATTGTTTGGAAGGAAAGTATAAAGGAGAAGAAGTTCGAGCTGTTGAAACCACAAAAGGGAAAACTTGTTGAAGACAAAGATAGAGGATTGAGAGCAGATGGCAAGCCTTGGATGATCATGAAGTATAAGCCGATCCGGTGTTTAAAAGAAGTGCCGATGAAACAAATGCCCAAGGATGTGCTGAAAGATCTGAAGTGGTGGTATGTAGATTGTGAGACAGCTGAAGCAGTAATGGAGGACGAAGATGAACAAGAGCTGCTGAGAGTATATGATCCGATGCATCTAGTGAACTTGTCTCAAGCTGATCTGCAGGTGCTGAATGAGAAGAAGATATTTTATATTCCTGCTTGGAAAGACGAAGCGAGGAAATATCAAAGAGTTGTTTCTGTTTGTGTACGAGAAGGAGTGCATTCTTGAAGATGAAGATACAGGATTGTTGAAGATTACAAGACACGTGCTTGAAGATAAAGATATGAAGCTACTGCCAGGGGGAGTCTGTTGGTACATGATGTCAGTAGTTCAGTATATAGTGTCTGTAATCGAGTCGTTTGGATTAGTATTTTGTATTAAGCGAAGTTAGCTAACAAGTTCGCTGATATAGGCGAACTTGTTAGATAAGCAAAGTTAGTGACAACTTCGCCTGAACATACCAGGCGAAGTTGTCGTCTTATATATCGGCTAGGTTACGGCTGAGATAATAAGAACGAGTTAATCGAGTTAATCATTGTATCGAGTTGTCCAGTGTTGGTGATTGATATCACGTGTTTCCAGTTGCAATACAACGTGTCTTTGTTTATTGTAACGTGTGTTTAATCGTGTTAACGTATATCGTCTTCTACGCTCGTAACGTCTTACGTAGGGATTCCGCACCTACGTAGAACGAGATATTCCGTGTAGATCCGGCTGGGAACCTACAATTTATCTCAATTTCACCCACGCGCCGTCATGCGAATTCGCCACTTCGAGTTCGTGTGTATGGCACATGACATAGTACCCCGGCTGGACCGATTTGTGGTGTTTTACAAGATGGCTAACCGAAATGGGTGGTTTACGTGCCATAGTTTGCCTGATAGGATTATCGATAATGTTACTAAGGACATTTCCAAGGACTGGAAGAAAAAGTTCTTCTGGATTTCCGAGGATGTGGTGCCCGAGGCCATGACCCGTCGTTCTCCTAAAGACACTCTCATTGATATTACTCCGGCTGCTCATGATAAGCGTGACTGGTTTCGCAAGCTTATTTCTCCACCAACCTTTATGCGAGCACTTCCTGAGGAAGCCCTCGTGTGGGCGGGCATGAGCTGCTTGTGGCCTTCTCCTTTCATGGAGCCCGTTTTTATTGAGCTAGACGGCCGTGAGTTTTAATACCTTTTTATTCTATCCTTCCATGTTTGAGTTTTTATTGTTAATGTTTGCATTTGTTTTTAGGTTTTGGATCAATTCTGAACGCCTTAGATGATGGCAAAGGCTGTGTGGGCAGGAATATCCTCGATGTGAAGGATACGCCTATCCTTGAAAAAACTGCTCAATATTTTCTGTTCCCGGTCAAAGAACGCGCTGAGCCGGTTGTCTCGGAGGCCATCTTCGAATCAGGTGCGTATATCCTGAACCCTCCGCCTCTTAATGCGCTGACCTCCGACGGGATGATCGTCATTCTAAGTGACGATTCTGCCCTCCTTGTGGGGGAAAGTTCGGACGATGCTCCTGAGATTTCATCTGTTTCTCATTTGCTGGCAGAACTTTACCGGAAGAGATCTCTCCGTGTATCCCAGGCAAGTGACGCAGTACCAGTGCTGTGGATGCCGGGAAGGAGCCGAAAACAAAGAAAAGTCGGACACATCGTCCGAGGAAACCTTTACCGCCCAACCATGCGGAACGTCTAGGGACGGTGTCTGGTGAGTTTATTTTTGTTAATTTTTACTATTCTTCGAGAATTTTCTCTGACTATAATATTCTTATGCAGATCCGTCTATTGCTGAGCGTCCTGCTGTTGGAAAGCTGTCGACTCCGCCGCCAACTATTGAGAAACGACCATCGCCTCCACCAGAGAAGGAGGCAGATAGACCTGTTACCCCTCCTACTGAAACAACTGTGGAGGGGTCCAATGTTCAGCCGGTGACTACCGGATCCCTGGATTACCTTTTCCAGGGTGGAGATGCCACCGGTTTTCCTCATGATAACCCTGAATTTACTGCCGAAGGCTTCAGGGTTAATGAGTCTCCGACGCGACCTCTTCCTCAATATTATTCTGCTTCTTCGCCTTTTACATTGGGCGGGGGAGATGACCTTTTGTTTGGAGATGTTGCCCATGAAGCTGGGGGAGGTTCTTCGCATGGTGCTCAACAAAAGTCTTCCTCCACCCCTGTCCGTCTCGGAGCTTCCAGTTCCCAATATTTCGGGAACGTATAGTTGGGGGGGAGACTATGACTTGTTTGTCCCGTCTTGGGACATTGTCAATGGGTCGCGGGTTTCATATCCCAAGACTGTATGAACTTTATTGAGCATTGTAAGCCACCTGCTGAATTGGCATACCAACGGACCCGCTCCCGTCACGATCTTCATACTGACCTGTCTATTTCCTTGACTAACAGCTTAGCCTGTAGTCAGGAAATTTTACGGGAGTGGCGAACAATGGGTGGGTAGCTTGGTGCGGCTTCCGAGGCTGTGAAGGTTGCGGAGAAGGAAGCTGAGGAGCACCATAAGGCAGCGAGTGCGGCTAGGTGGAAACATACTGATGCCTTAGCTGCACTCAAAAAGGAACAAGAGCGAAATGCTGATGCTGCTAAACGGTGGAAAGAGGCAATCGAGAGGTCTAATGCCACCGTTGAAGCATCCCGAGCTAAGACTCAAAGAAAAAAGAACGAGTTGGCGAAGGCACAGGACGAGGTGTCTCGTCAGAACGCCCGAATCCAAGAGCTCGAGGAAGCTTTAAAGTTGCAAGGGGAGCAATCTGAGATGAAAGATAAGACTATTGTTGATATGCAGTCTGCATAAGACTCCCTTTTGCAATCTCATACTGAAGCAGGCAACCGCGCCTCCGCCGAGTTGCAAGAACTTCGCGGTGGGGCGGAGCGTGCTGAGCAGGAAAGGCAATACTTCCTCAATTATGGCCTTGACTCTGTAAGTTTTTCTCGTATACTCTTTATTTTTTGTGTTTTTAATCCCATGATGTTGACGAAATCTCGTTCACAGGTCATCCGTCATACCAAGAGGAGCACGGAGCTTACTGATTGCTTCGTGAATTTGACAACTGCTTCGGAAGGCGTTGGCCGGGTGAAGGGATTTAATGAAGGATTGGCGTTTGCCCAATCCGGACAACCTATTGAGAGCCACCCGTTTCATGGCCTTGACACGAAGCAATAGTTAGACATGCAGGTTCAAGAATATTATGGCCTTGTCTTTCCGCTGTAGAATATGCTTCCGGAGTTTGCCTTTTCTGAGGATGGCGTGAAGCAGTTGCGGGTCTATATTGACGATGAATCTGATGAGGACGAGTCTGATGATGAAAAGTCTGAGGAAGCTTCCCCCAATGCTCCGGAAGGCACTTCGGCCCCTAACCCGTAGGATAGTTGTAGGAGTTAAAACCGTACTTGTAATTTCTTTTCATGTTTTTGTAATTACTCTTTTTTGGATATTAATGAAAAGGAATTTATGTGTTGATAATATCTTTGCGAGATATCTTTTCTTTTGAATTTTGAACTTGTATAAATTAGATAGTATCGGTGACGTGGCGGAGAGATAATTTTAGGCGGTGGCTGACAAGACGTGTAAAACGCCTATTTGACAGCCTGTAAACGCTTTTTCGAATCTCCCACCTGACGTGTCAGTCATCCTGTGGTCCACTTTTTCTCTTTCTTCTGTCAGTCAGACAGTCGTATTAATTGCGACGAGTATAAATAGGCCTTGATGCCTCCGACCATTCTTATTACTTACATATTTTTCCTTTCGATCATACCAGAGAACTTTGCTTTCTTAGATCCGTCTTATATACTTGATTCCAATGGCTGCCTAGAAGAAAAATCCTCCCGCTATCAATGAAGTCGGATGTGACATTAAAGAGAAAGACTTTGAGGATATTAAAAACGTGTATGGCTTCCCTCCGGAATGGGAGGCCGAACGTCCGGCAAAGGGGGCCCTTGTGACAGCACTGCCGTCAAAGAAGATGGCTGTATACCTGGACCATTTACGACAGGTAATTTCCGGTTACCCGTGACGAAATTTCGGTCCGTTCTGAGAAACTATGGGCTCCACATATCCCAGATTCACCCATTTGGAATGTTAAGAATTCGGCACTTCGAATTCTGTTGCCAATCTCATGATTATGACCCATCCGTTGCCATGTTTGCCGTTTTCTACAAGATGACGTATCGTGACGGGTGGTATGGTTTTGCTACTACCGGAAAGGGTCCGATTGGCTTCGAATGGCTTCGGAGCATCCACGGGTGGAAGTCCAAGTTCTTTTGGATTCGAGAAGACGTCGTTCCGTTCTCTATGACCCGTCGGAAGCCGACGGACGTGACTCCTGAGATCCCCGTTATTGAATACGAGGGTCACAAATGGTTTGACATTCTGATCAAGACACCAACACCCATGCGCCCCATTCACGAAGGTGCAATGGTTCATGCGAAGATGAGTTGGCTGTGGCCATTTCCTGCCTTAGAGCCTTATTATGAGAATTCTGACGGAAGTAAACGTGTCCTTGTAGATTCATGCTTTATTTCCCCTTTCTTTTTTTTAACATTCGTTACCTGCAGGTGAAGGTATAATTTTATCCACTCTCGTGGACACAGTAGGAGGTATGATGGTGCGTCGCCAGATTGCTCGGCATGATGTGCCTTTTCTGGATCGCACGCGAAGTAACTTCGTGTTTTCCACTACTCTCACTCCGGAGCCTCTTGTTTCCGAGGCGTTGTTCGCACAAGGTGAGGAATTTGTCAAAAAGTGCGAAGGTACTCCCCAACCCCGCCCTATAAATGCCGCTACTTCGAGCGGAGTGATAGTACTTCTTTTGTCTAGCGAAGAGTCATCACACTGCGAGGGAGGGTTATCGATTGGTGCTGCTAACTCTTCGCCTTCTACTGTAGGTTTGACTCGCAAGCAGGATTCAAAAGCCATCGCTGACCCGACGACAGGCGAGGAAGGTGATCCTTAATTCATTGAGGGCGAACCTCAAGTTATTGAGGCGGGTACTTCAAAGGCGGTTGGAAAACGGAAGGCACAGGCTTCCGATGCCGCGCCTAAGAAGAAGAAAAAGAAGAAGAATAAGGTTGAAGTCCCGGACCTTGGAGCTCGTCTTCGGCAGCTTTCTGACAAAGATGTTTCTAAGGGTAAGCCTTGGGCCCCTATGATTATAATCGAACTCGTTATTTCCTGGGAACTTAGTAAGTTTTTCTTTTTGGAATTTTCAGGCTTGAAGGATTCCAGTCGTCCGACTCCTCCAACTTCACCGTTAAACACTGTTCAAGATCCGATCGACTTGTCGGACAATTCCCCTGTCAAGGAGAAAGAGGCTGGTGAATCTGATCACCTTCCCACATCCCCGCCTCATCCAGAACATTTCTTCCGGGATCAAGGTGGGGTTAGTGTTTTTCACTATGGGGGGCAAGCTTCCTCATCTGAAGTGGAGGAAGACACTGCTCCACATAGACCTCGCTGGTCGTTACGCCGGAACTCAGTGTTGAATGATGCAGACGTTTGCCAAGAATATCTCGACGAAAGTCTTCCTCCTGCTGAGAAGGAACGGCAACGCCGTCGCATCCACCGGGAACTCTTAGAGTCCAACTCTTATCATATGGCGAACACTGTTTTCCACCAATCAGGAGATACGTCGTGATTGGTTGGCCATGAATGATGAGCTAGAGGAAACCGAGCGAAATTTTCTCGGTGCCAAGAAAGAAGCCCTTAAGGTGTTAACTGACGCCCAAGATAGCCGTCGGGCCATGGAGGCGGCGAAAACCAAACAACTTTCTGCTGAGGAAGCTAAAGCTGCTCTCCAGAAACAACTAGATGACCAAGCTGAGCTAATCAAGACCCTTCAAGCCGACTCAGCGGCCAAGGATCAACGCTTGTCCGACCTGAATGCCAAGAATCGAGACCAAGCTCTAGAATGTGCTGGTCATAAGATGGACCTTATCCGGGCTTAGGCGGGTAAAAAATGGCTTCTATCAACAGCGATTCCCAAGGTACCGAATTTTTTATTAACATAATGTGTTTGTTTATACTCACGCATGGTTATTTGACTTAACAGGTTATAACTGACATTCGCAATAGTGACGATCTTGGAAATTGTGTTGCGGTGCTCCTCCATGCTTCCGAACAAGCATGCCGACAAATGGGCTTTGAGGAAGGATATAAGTTTTGTTCCGAGGGCAAAGTTACGGAGGAGTACGTTTTGGCTGGCAAGGACACTGCTGCTATCCTTCTTGAGAAAACTAAGGAGTTTGATACCTTGAAGTTTTCTCTTTCCGACCATATATCAGAGCTCGTAGATAAGGAAGATGCCCTAGAGCAATTAAAGGAGCTGCTGGATCTTGAGGAGGAGGAAGAAGATGAAGAAGCCGAAGATACTGCGGAAGACGAAAATGTCGCCCCGTAGATGTATATGTAAATCTTTCTTCCTGTTTTGTAATCTCTTTTGATCAACAATAAGAAGTCTTTGCGTTTCTTCCGGTGTACTTTGTCTTATGTACTATAATATAAGTGCCTATTCGGAACTTCGGTTTTGTCAATAAAATATTACAACTGAATGAAATAACATGGAATTAACTGGACATTCTCATACATTCAGGCATAAGCCTTCTTGATAAAAAAAAATTACATAACTTGCTAGTCTATGTGGGCATGCAGGCCGAAAAAATAAAGAAGCAAATAAAACTGCTATATATAGCATTTCTTTAGCTGTGCTGCGTTCCATGTTCGAGGGATTTCCGTCCCATCCAACTTCTCCAACTTATAGGCACCTTTGGATAGTACTTGTTTGATTTTATAAGGTCCTTCCCAAGTTGGAGCGAACTTGCCGGGAGGCTCCTGTCCGGAGGCCTCGTTATTGCGGAAGACAAAGTCTCCCGCATCGAACTTGCAATTTTGAACTCGCGAGTTGTAATATTTCTCAAGCTGCCGCTTATAATTGTGCTCGCGAATCGATGCTAGTTCTCTTCTTTCTTCCAATAGATCTAGATTCATCCTGAGTTCGTGATCATTGTCATCAATTAACAGAACCCTCGCGGATGGAATCCCGATCTCTGCGGGGATCATGGCTTCAGTGCCGTAGGTTAGGCTAAAGGGTGTCTCCAAATTACTGGAGTTCTTTTGGGTGCGGAAGGCCCAGAGTACATGAGGCAATTCGTCCACCCAACCCGTACGTTTCGTCCCTAGCCTTGCCTTGATCCCTTCCTTGATAGTTCGGTTAGTCCTTTTGACCTGACCGTTTGCATGCGGATGAGCTACAGATGTGAAGGTTTTGAATGACTTGAAGTTTTTTCAACCATTCTTGTAGTCCGCTATCAGCAAATTGGGTCCCATTTTCACTTACCAATTCTTGTGGGAGACCGAACCGGCAAATGATGAATTCCCAAAGGAATTTTTTCACGCTTGAAGCCGTGATTGATGCAACCGGTTTGGCTTCTACCCATTTGGTGAAATAATCAATGGCCACTATCAAGAACTTGACTCGTCCCGGGGCTTCTGGGAAAGGTCCCATGATATCAATAGCCCATTTTTGGAACGGCCAGGCAGATGTTACTGGAATCAATTCGTTTTTTGGACGCAGGGTGTTGGGGCATGGCGCTGGCATGAATCACACTTTCTGATTTCTTGCACAGCGTCTAAGTGCATGCCGGGCCAATAATACCCTGCGTTCATAATCTTTGCAACTGTCATTCTTGGTCCCGCGTGTAGTCCGAAAATGCCTTCGTGAATTTCTCTGATCAAGTAATTTGCATCTTCTGCGTCTACACAGCGTAATAACGGACTAAGGAATGATCTCCGGTATAAGATGCCGTCAGTCAACTGGTAATTCAGAGCTTTGTGCTTAATCTTCCGAGCCTCAGCCTTTCCTGCTGGAAGTGCTCCGGAAGATAAGTAGACTATAATGGGTGACATCCAAGATTCAACACCAGCTTGAATTACCAGGACTTGATTTTGTGGAACGGATGGATGGTCTAGAACTTATACACGAATATCTTTGGCGAAATGCTCAAAATTCGTTGAAGCTAGCTTGTTAAGAGCGCCCGCCGATTTTTTCTCGCTCCTCTTAATGTGAACAATATTGAAGGAGGAAAATTGGCGAATCAAGTCCCTTGCTTGTGACAAATAAGAAGCCATGACATTGTTTTTGCTTCGTATGTTCCGTTTATTTGTCCCGCAATTAGCATAGAATCCACCCGAGCCTCCAAATGCTTCACCCCTAGCTTTTTCGCTATCCGCAATCCTGCCAGGAAGGCTTCGTATTCCGCCTCATTGTTGGTACTTTTGAGTCCAACTTGATGGCGTACGTAAATTCATGCCCCTCAAGGTTGACTAGCCTTAAACCTGCACCTGACCCTTCGCTTCTGGAAGCTCCGTCCGTGAACAATGACCAAACTTGCCCTTGTTCCGGAGGTGCTTGGGGTTGTTGTTCGATTAGGCATTCTTGCTCTTTGTACTGCGGAACTTCCGTGACGAAGTCCGCGAGTACCTGCCCCTTGATCACTGGTCTAGAATTATATTCGATCGAGTGTTCACCCAATTCAATAGCCCATTTTGCCAGTCGTCCGGACAACTCGGGTTTACTCAACACGTTCTTGAGTTTGTACCCGGTTAACACATTAATAGGGTGGCCATGGAAATATCTGCGGAGCTGTCTGGCGGCATAAACCAATGACAAAACCAACTTTTCCAACATCGAATACCTTGTTTATGGGTCCGATAGCGTTCTACTGACGTAATAGATTGGAGTTTGAACATTTTTTCTATCGGTCAGCAGAACGGCCCCTATGGCAATGTTCGAGGCAGATAAATACAGTGTCAGAGGTTCACCCGCGTATGGTGCTGTTAGAGTAGGAAGCTCCATTAAGCATTTCTTAACTTCTAAGAATGCTTTTTCAGCCTCCGTGGTCCACTTGAAATGTGCCTTTTTGAGGCAATTTCTAAGTGTTGACACAAATGGATGAGACTTAGCCGCGTGGTTTGCTAAGAATCGGTTTAACGCTACAAGTCTTCCATTAAGTGTTTGAACCTCTTTGAGGGAAGAGGGTGAAGGCATGCGGGCTATAGCCTGAACCTTATCAAGGTTGGCTTTAAAGACCGCGCCTGTTACTATGAATCCAAGGAATTTACCCTCTTCCATGCCAAATGAACATTTAGCCGGATTCAGCTTCATATTGATGCTTCTTAGTGTTTCAAAGGTCTCTTCAATATCTCTTAACATCTGATCCTCTTCAATGCTTTTGATTACCAAATCGTCCATATAGACTTCGAGATTCCGACTTATTTGACTTTTGAAAGCCTGATCCATTAGTCGTTGATATGTGGCTCCCGCGTTCTTTAAACCGAAAGGCATCATTCTGAAACAGAATGTTCCTTGGTCAGTTCGGAACGCTGTCTTGTCCTCGTCGCCAGCTGCCATATGAATATGGCGATACCCTTTGTAGGCGTCGAGGAAGCACTTGAATTTAAATGGGGCCACAACATCTACTTTTAAGTCGATCTCCGGAAGCGGGTAACAATCTTTTAGACATGCCTTATTCAAATCCTTGTAATCTATACACATCCTCCATGTTCGGTTACTTTTCAGGACGATCACTGGGTTGGCCACCCACGTTTGGTACTTGATTTCTCGTATGATCCCAGCGTGGAGAAGATCTTGTACCTTCTCATTCATAGCCTTCATTTGTTCTGGACCCATCTTTCGTCTCTTTTGCACAATTGGGGTGATTAACGGATTCACCCTTAACTTGTGTTCCAAAATGCTCCGCGGGACACCGATCATGTCCGCGGGTTGCCAAGCAAAAATGTCAATGTTCTTGGTCAATAATTGCTTTAAAAAGGTTCTCACTATCTCCGAGATAGCAGGTCCTATTGTAAGTGTCTGGTCTGGAAACTTTTTATTCAAAACCCATTTCTCAGGTTCGGTCCTCTAAGCCTTTCTTGGGACCTTGCTTGGTCTTGAACTTTCGGTTGTAAAACAATGTCGGTTTACATGAATTATTGCCACACCAGTGCGAGTTGGAACTCCTACTGCACCATGGGCTGTGGACGGATGGGCATTGAAGTCTCCAATTGCCTCTCGTCCCAGAATAATGTCATGCTTGGAAGTTGCTGGTAAGACCAAAAATTGAACTTCCTCTGTTCTTGAATGGATTCCGTCGCTGAGTTTTACAGGGAATGATATTACCCAGCGCTGATGCATTATCTCTCCCCTGAAACCAGAGATGGGAGCATGAATTGGTTTTAATCTTTCTTTGTCTTCTTCGTCTAACTGTTCGAAACACTGTTCGTACATAATGTCAAACGTACTTCCTGTGTCAAAAAACACATATTGTGACCGATAATAACCAAATTCGGAAGTAATTATCAGCGAGTTTTTGTTACATGGGCCCCCTTTGATCCGAGGAAAAATAACGGGCTCGTTTTTCCATTCTTCATCCGAATATTCCCTCCGTTTTCCCTTACCCCGAATGTCCCCCTTGAATCATGTGGACATTCATATATTTGATTTGCCTTTTAGCTGGGCCTTGGCTATCCTTTGCGGGAGGTTTGCCAGTCCCTGCTCGTACTCCTTTAACCAAATGCTCGAGTTTACCAATTTTAACAGCTGCTTCAATTCCATTTCTGAGAGCCATACACTCATTCGTGTTGTGTCCAACATCATTATGTTATGAGCAATGTTTTTTGGTATTAAAGAATGACTTCCTTGGTATTGGTTGAGGTTTCCGGAAAGTCAGATTCTCAGTAGTGAGAATTTCTGAGGGATTTTTTGATAACTGGGTCCAACTGTTGGTGGAACGAGCTAGAAAATTACGTTTACCCTTGTTGCCGATCAAAGATCTTGCATCAAAAGGTTTAGATGTTTCCTCACTTGGCTGTAATCTTGACCATATTGGTCCCTTAGCTTGCATGTTCGGTCTCGGAGTTTGAAACTCGATCCTTGGTGATTGTTTTTGGCTACTGGAACTTAGAGTTTTTTCAGTTCTTGCAAAAAACTTTGACGCCTTCATGATTTCATCCCATGGTTCGGGCATTCCATCTCTTCCTGTGAGAGTACGGATTAAAGTATCACTATGGATGTTCTTACAGAATGCTCCTCGCAGCATGTCTTCGCCCACTCCTTCGATGTTAAGGCTCTCGTTAGTAAAATGAGTAATGAAGTCCTCAATAGACTCATTATTTCGCCTTGTAACATCTAGTATTTCCGAAGGGTCACGAGTGTGTTTCTTTTGTTGACTAAAGTGCTGAGAGAATTTTGCTACAAAGTCTTTCCAACTTGTAATCTTTCCACATGGCAATTTTTCAAACCACTCTCGCGCTGCCCCGGTGAATGTTAGCGCGAACATGTGACACCAATATGGAAGAGTCCAACCACTGACTCCTCCAACTGCTTCAAACCTTAACAGATGATCACTAGGATCAGTCATTCCATTATATGCTCCAACGGATGTTGGAATCTTTGCATTAATCGTGAATGGAGTTGTCGCGATGCTCGGAATGAATTTTGATTTTTTTGCGAAAGATTCCGGGCGATATGGTTTGGAAAAATCATACTCAGCATTGCTATGATACTCCACATGGCGAAAAACTGGGCGCGAATAGCTAGCTCCTCCGTACGAAGGAAGACGGCTATCCCCGCTATAAAAACTACCTTCCGGGCAACAGGTTGAGTCATACCCATCCAGTTCGTCCTCATAAGATGTTACCCGCATATCTATGCGGGGACGAGGACGTAACCTCCGGGTCTCACTCATGTTCAACTCCGGTGGCTGACTATACAAAATGTGGCTTCCCTTTATGGGAGGGGAGATAGATCTCCTGGGAGGCTCATCATACGTCAGGGTACGGCCATGTAAATGCTCATTCCGGACCCGACGTTCATACTCTGCTTTCAGACTATTTTGTTGAACACGAAGCCACTCGTCCGGAGACAGAGTTTCTTCGGTTCTGAAATCATGACGGTGAGCTCTTCATTAGAATCACCGGAATCTTCTTCCAAACCTAACTCCGATTGAGTTCGGTGGACTTCTCTTGCAATTCATTCTAAATTCCTCAAGTTAGAACCTCCCGGGGCTGTGACATTAGTTGGTGTAACAACATTTCCGGCGTCTACCGGAGTGACACCTTCTTGTTGAGCAAACAACCCCCGAGCTGTCGAATCACCCAAGGAAAAATTTCCTGGGTTGACGGTGTCAGTTCTTGCAACATGGGTCGAAATTCGAGCAAACACAGATGTTGCTCCTTCACGTGTTTCAAGGTTGAGATCACGTGGAAGTTGTGCTTGATTCTCCATCGGCCCTTTAGGTAACTGACTCATATCGTAAAGAGAACGGAAAATTTTTTGTTGTTCTAACAAAAGTACGGATGGCTCCAATGAAGAAACACGGATCTACTCCCCACTAATGGGACCTAGATCCAATGCGTCCATAGGGTAGTATACGATTACTTCCAATACGATATGAATACAATCTCTAAAGTCCAGTGACGTGAATCCTGCAAAACAGAACACCGTGAGCTCGTTACGGGAAGGACAAGGTGGGGGGTCTTCCCGTAACCACCCTCCGGCGTGAGAATAAGTACCGTTCTAACGAAGAAATAAAGTACTTAAGTAAATTGAGAGAGTACAATGATGGTGAATGAATACCTCATGATGATTGAGAGGGTATTTATAGCCGAAGAGTGTGGGGAAGTGATTGGGCCAGCTGCCCCTTTAGAAGATGCTTTCATAACCGCCTGGACACGTGTCCTCTTATGACAGGTTTGACCTATACGTTGCATGTGCATGTATAACAACCTAGACACGTGTCGCTCTATTATTGGCTAACGGGGTAATATTGTCCATGTGCACGGTTATAATGACCTTATCACATGTCACTAGCTAATTGGCCGATGGATCACGCATTACCCTAGAAAGCATCTTGGCGAATCTTCTAGAAAGTAATTGGTTATTGACAGCTGTCCCGAAACATTACCTCGTGGTCATTCACGCGGAAAGATATTCTTTCTTGCGGATGACTCTTGAGGGTGTCAGGATGCTTCCGCATGTGCTTCGAGGGTGTTTCTTCCTCAGATGATCTATACGGATGGTTCTTATGTCCCGCGGGTGACTTGTGACATGTTTATGGTTGACCCGCGGGTGCTACTTAAGGGTATTTGGGTCTTTTTTTAGTACCTTACCTCTATAGTTATGGTTCATTTACGGGCGGCGGTGGAGGTGGGAGATGGTGACTGAAAGTTTTTTTTTTTTTTTTTTTGAGAGAAAGAGTCAGTAGGTATGGGAGACGGTGGCCGACGATGGAAGATGGAAATGGTGTCGGAGGCGGAGGTCGGAGATAATGGAGGTTGGAGACCGTGGCTTCAATGGAGGTTGGTGACCGTGGATGTTAAGTGGTCTGGGTTTGATTGAATATTATTTAAATAGATTATATAAGATATTATAAATATTTAAGAATAATTGTAAATTTTGTTTTTAACAATAAAAGATTTTTGTTTTAATACTTTAATTAAATTTACTTTGAATTATTAAAATGTTTTTTTAAATAATTGGGTATAATGACTAATTTACCCTCATGAGCAATGCACATGGCCGGAATTGACGAGAAAAACTAACTGGGTTAGAGTCAAAGGACAAACGTTGTTGGATTTTTAAACATAAAGGATAAAACATATCAATATTAAAGATAAAGGACAACGTGTGAAATTTGATACAAACATAAGGGACAATTTTTGTAATTCTGTCTAATTTTTACTTTAACTTTATTCTTTTTGGTTTTCTTGTTATATCTTTTACACAAATATGATTTAAACTAAATCTGAACATACCCATTTAAAGAGCTATTTTATTGACGTATCAATATAATTTTTTTTTTTTAAACAGATAAACGATTTGAATTGTACAAGTCATTAATGCATAGATATATGCATGAATGTACAACTTAGTTTTACAAGTAAATATTAATTACAAGTATAGTAACTAAATTTTACTCACATTTTGTTATTTTAAGGATTACTTACAACTTTGACCCCTAATGTTGATATAAATATTATTATCTTTGAATATCTTTTACAAAAATATGATTAAAAGTACTTAAATCATATAAATATCAGATAATCAAGGCGAACACGAGTTTAAGATTTTATCTTTAATTTTGAGTTGAGCTGTGTCGGCTCGGTATAGTGTTTGACTAGAGATAGGCTTGGCTCGCTAACAACCTTTTAAGTGTTGTTTCCCGCTATATCGTGCGGACATCTTACTAGTAAATATTTATATACTTGATAACATCATTGTATACCTAAATATTGCTTCATATATTCATATTCTGCATTAATAATCCCATATATATATATATATATATATATTTGCATAAGACATTGGTTATAACATCAAACGTCCCCTATCATCATATATTCGTATTAATATTAATAGTACTATTGAGTGTGATGACTAGTGGTGCAAAAATTAGGTATTAGAAAAAAACAAGTTTGGGTATGATATCGAGTATTGAAAAATCAGGTATTAGCAATAAACGGGTCGAGTTCGGGTCTGGGTATTGGCTTGAAAAATCATACCTTGTGTATCGGGTCAGGTCGGGTATTGAACCAGGTCTTCAATACCCGGGTATTTGAATACCCTATTTTCGGATATTGAAAAAACCCGTTTCTATAGGTTTTGAATAACCTATTTCTGGGTATTAAAAAACATGTTTTCTACAGCTTTCTTATGTCAATGGACCTGCTTCATTTTTATCCTAACTCCATATTTTTTTCATACAAACTTCAAAATTCATTTAAACATATATAAACAACTAAACAATGATATAAAAAACATATATTTTATGTGTTTTTAGTTGTTTGGTATATTAAAAGTTGCTACTCTAAACAAGTATTTATATTATATATGTGCTTCAAAAAAGATTCATTGGAGAACGACTATAGATCTGTGGGCGCCACACAATAGGTGCACAAACACTAATAACCGGGTAAGCAAAAAACCTGGTTAGGCTATGCAAAAAACCAAGGTTTCGGGTATTATCGGGTACGAGTTCGGGTTCGGGTTTCAACATTGAAAGTTATACCCTATCGGTATCATACGGGTAGGGTCGGCAGAGCCGGCTATAAGGGAGGGCTGGGTGGTCGACGGACCCCGGCCCGACACCCTGATAGGCACGGATTTAAAAAGAATAATATATATATATATATATATATTATATAAGAAAAACAACGTGTATATATAAATTATCTAATGTTTAAACTTAATTACACAACCTTTAGCTTAGTTTAGTGGCAAATGGGTATGACTTTTAACTAAAAAGTTGTGGGCTCTAACCTCACTTGAGTTATTTTAACCATATTTTTATAAAAAAATAAAAAAAAGGTTTACACAACCAAATAATACGCCCAAAAAATTAAGAAAAGTTAAATTGTTTAAACCTAACAAGATAGACCTTTTTATTAAGGCTCAGATCAAATTTTGCTTTTGGCCCAAAAAATTTTAACTGTTCTTGGAGCCGGGCCTGAGGGTCGGGTTCGGGTATTAAAAACCCGGGTAAAAAAAGGTTACGGATTTTTTTCGGGTCCGGTTCCATATTCAGGTTTTTTTGTGCACCTCTGGTTATGACCTCATTCATGTTGGTTGCACTAGCTATATCATTTGTGCGTGCGTAAATGAATTTATATTTCCAACATTGTTTATTGTTTCATCGTTATATTAATGTGATAAGGCCAATGGTTGATCTAGACCAAAATATTAGATGTAACGTTTAAAAAACTTTTTTTACCGTGTTTCATCCAATAGTTTTTTTTATAACTTTGTGTTGGACCGATAACATCATTTTCTAAGAATTTTCGTTTAAAATGATTGCTAATAAGACTTCACCGTTTCATCTTCCAAGTTCTATAATTTCGGAAGGGACAAAATTTAAACCATATATCCATAATCAATTTCAATTTACACTTAAATCTCTATTCAATTACAATTTTCAATTTACATTATCCAAATATATCCATCAACCCATAATCAATTATTTAATTACTACTAATGGGGTGGTGGTCCATAGGTAAAGGCAAAACTTTTAAAACACCAAGAATCGAGAGAAGGAAGTTTTGGGTTAAGTCCCAAAGACAACAAAAACTAAAAGTTCATTGTTGAAAGAAAAAATCATTTGTCCATAACCAATTTCAAATTAACAATTTAGATAAACAAATAAACAATTACAATTTTAAATAAAAGTAGAAGGATACCTAAATTAAACAAGTAGAATTCAAACCGTGAAAGAGGGACTGAAGGAACATTGACCGTCGGTGACTGGAGGAGGACAGGAGGTAGTCGGGGTAGCGTGGAGTGGAAGCATCGGCTGAATAAAATTTTGTCTTGTTGAATGTTGATGTCCGGCTTAAATCAAGCGTCCAAGCATTAAGGAACAACAATGGCTTTAATTGGTTTGAGCTTAAATTTGGTTGGGCTTTAAGTGGTTTCGACTTTTAATTTAGTTGGACTTTAAATAAACATGGGTAACACTATATTTTTCAGGGGTAACGAAATATGTAATCCGACCAAAACATATAAATATTTGCACTATTGGCAAAATGTTGAGGGGTAGCGAAGGCTACCCCTGGTTCTAAGCTAGGTCCGCCCCTGGATCATGCACACATTGTTTTATAAGAGAAAAATACAAAAATGCATTCATGACATTAGAGATGAGCTCGGTATCAATTGATATCAATCTTGAATTTTCTGATCCCGAGTTTCCAAAAACTTGGTATTGGTTAAGGCATTAGTAGGGGTGTTTGTTGATATCATACGCTTGGTTGTGGACTCATGTGGATTGTATCTTACCCACTTGGGCATAATAAAGTAGCATAACATGGCTTAATTCATCGTTTTGGCTTAATCTCACCATTTACTTACATCGTAAAGATACAAGTTTACCATCTATTTTTAATTTTTAAGTGTCAAGTTATTATACAAAGGTAACAAAATAAAAAGTGTGAGAAGTCATGAATAATTGACACATGTAAAGTAGAGACTAAAAGAAAAATGGTATAGAGTTAATTATACACATTTTCTCTCTCCACATGCAAGACACATGTTAATACCCCTATCGTTTTAGGACGTCTATAACTTTTTCGTATGATATATATTTTTTTTAAAAATTTACCATAATAACAAGCGTTTTTTTATCTTTAATATGAGTATGATTTTTGTTATATAAAATTTAAAACAAAAATTACGTCATTGTGTCTTTTCGCACACCATTATGTATTTTCGCACACCGTTGTGTATTTCGCACACCATTGTGTCTTTTCGCTTATCATTGTGTCTTTTTTCGTCATTGTGTCTTTTCGCACACCATTGTGTCTTTTCTCTTATCATTGTGTCTTTATTCGTCATTGTGTCTTTTCGCACACCATTGTGTCTTTTCGCTTATCATTGTGTCTTTTTCGTCATTATGTTTTTTCGTCATTGTGTCTTTCAACTCATCATTATGTTTTATAATAACACCGTTGTGTAATACTAATATGTAAAAATAATGATGAAATAACAACAAATTATTTAATACATAAAACACAATGATTAATACATGTTACACAATAACTTTAAATGTAAAATACAATGGTGAATACGTATAACACAATGACCTAAAACGTAAGACACAATGGTGAATACGTATAACATAATGACCTAAAATGTAAGACACAATGGTGAATATATATAACACAATGACTTGAAACGTAAAACATAATGGAAACAACATATTACACAATGACTTGAACGTAATAAACAATGAACGCAGTACTATTTTTCTCAAATTAAATGAATTTGTCATATGTCAATCCAAATAAAAGACAATGAACGTATTACACAATGACTAAAAGTTAATGACGGACAAAACGACACAATGACGTAATCTTTATTTTAATTTTTGTCTTTAATATGAGTAACAATTGAAAAATATAATGATCAAAATCTATAATACAATTCATATGAAAACTCAACTAAAAGACACAATGAAAAAAAAAACACAATTAAAAAAACCCATTAATTTTTTTTTATTTTTATAAAACAATATGATACTCATATTAAATATGATACTCATATTAAAGATAAAACAACACTTATTATTAAGGTGAACTTTTTTTTAAAAAAATAATGTCGTATGAAAAAGTAATGGACATTTTAAAATAATGCAGGAATTGACATGTGACTTGCATGTTGAGAGAGAAAATCAACAAATGTGAGTTATTACCTTCATGTCCTTTCCATCAATTTTTATTTATTAAATTAATCTCATCATTCAAATATAAGATTAATGAATTGGATTTCTTCTCACTATTCTCATTTTTAACTTTAATCTTATTTTTAATTGCTTTTTTTTTTCGGAAACAACTGAGTAAAGGACATTGCCTGGTAGAACTTAGAAGTACTTGTGGAGATTTCTAGATATTATTTTTTTGTTATTAAGCTTATATTTTGCAAATCTTCAACCATATAACAAATCATCTTGGTTGTTGTAAACTTTGTTATTTAGGGATGAGCAAATGATACTGCCGGCGCTATTTTTTCAAGAAAATCAAGACCGGGAAATTCAGGATCGGTAGCTGTCGACAGCGGTATTTAGGGAATTTTTGCCTACGTACCAATATTGAACTGAGTATTTTCCGTACCAATACCAACTTTTTGGGAAACTCCGGATCAGAAAATTCGAGATTGGTACCGGTTGGTACCGAGCTCATCCCTAATGTCATGAATGGAGTTTTTGTATTTTTCTCTTTTTATAATGTGTGCATGATCCCGTGTTCAAATACAAAAAATTGTATTATCATTCTTGTTTAAACTTAATGGCATGAGTGTTTCTCTTATAAACAATATGTTCATGATCCAATGTGTTGTACATCTCGTGTTTTTGTTTTAGTGGAATGTTACACCATCCATTTGTATTTTACGACATTAGCAGTTAGCTAGTGTTCTATGAACCCAGTCACCTTAGGGGGTATGACTACCGGCAAAATGGTCTGTAATTTCTCTAGGTTATCGATTCTCCCTAGTTGGCCTTTTTGGTCACTGTGTGAAGTTTAGTTTTCTCTTTCTAAAATTGGATACGAATTGTTTTATTAATTAACTAGATTTAGACCTTGTGTGATACACGAGATGATATAAATACTTTTATAAAGAAAACGAATAATTTAATTTTTTTCATTAAGGGCTGTGTTTAGGACTTTTTTTTATTAAAAAAATCCCCAAAGTCACAGTCTCATCACTTATCAACAACTATTTACATTATTATAATTTAAAACACAAAAGATCAGGGGCGGACCCACATACTGTGGATCGGGGTTCTGGGACACCAACGTTTTTTCAAAATTTATTAGAAGCGTTATATTAAATTTTTGAAGGACCCCATGAAAATTAGAACTTGGAACTCATATTAAAAGTGTTAAACTAGTCCAATGGTAAATCTCTTACTTTTCTTTCAAAAGGTCCTGGGTTCAACCCTTGTTGGGCTTTGTTTTTGCTGTTTTTATTAAAATCATATTAAATATTAGTTTAGTTTGGTTATGTAAACCTTTAAACATTATCTAGTTCTAATTTCATCTTTGTTATTTGCCAAGACTTAATACACATAGTCTTGTATAAATTATCAAATTGTTGTTCGATTGTGACTTATTTTTTTATAAACTTAAACTTTAGCGCTAATTATGTAAGCGTTATTCAAAAGGAAGTTTTGAGCCATCATCTTCTTCAAGTAATACTTCTAATAAAATTGATTTGGAAGACATTCTATGAGATCTCTCCGAACGAAAACCAAATTTAACCTATCAGGTTAGCTAAAGAGATGAAATTATATGAATGACGCTTGCATTTTTTATATGGAAAGATAGCTACTCGCATTCGTTTTCAAAAATTGAAAGTCGTAGGAAACAATTATAAGAATTGTAATATTTCTTTTCTAGTTTCAAATGACATTGTATTTTGTTTGTTTTATTATGATATTGTTTTTTAATTATTTTCTTCGCTTTGACCCGACCCGAACAACGGCCGACCTGGAAACCGAAAAAATGGGACCCCATTGTCCAAAAATTCCGGGTCCGCCACTGCAAAAGACCTTCTAAGTTATGACTTTGTGAAACACCTTATCAACTTATTAACTTTTTTAAAGAGTTAATAAGTTACAAGGATCATAAATAAGCAATCCCAAACACCACCATAAATAATAGTGTTTATATCTAACTAGATTTTCACCCGACGCGTTGCGCCGGAGCAATTAGTAAAATCTCAACATTGAAACCTGGTACCGAGCGTTACGTCGGTGAGTTGATGCGGATTCAGTTAGTATCGTTTACGTTCTTTACGATATATACGATATAGACACAATTGGTAAAACCTTAGCGTCCAAAAAATATATATTCGTCAAATTAATATATAAAAAATAAATTATTCAAAAACGACGTTTGTTTGGTCGGTAAACCAGATAGCTCTAAAACCCAAACATTATCACTCCGGGCATTGAGGCGGTAACCGGACACGAATTCGGTCTGTTTCGGCTATGTACGTTACGTTACCAGAGCTAAAAAGGAAAAAAAATTATATAAAAATTGAGTGGACCAATGGGGTGGTGTCGGTCGGTAAACTCGGGCGTTGATAAAACCGAGCATTGTCGGTCCCGGACGTTGGGTCTATGCAAATTGGGTCGGTTTTCGTCATGGTAACAAAACAAAAAAAAATGTAGACAAGTAAGGTGTCGCCAAGTGGCCCAATGGCCACTTAGCGACACCCAACTTGCAAATTATATATATTAGATAATGTCATTCATTAAAGAGTAGTGAATACAAATAATAAAAACTAGGAATTAGCCCGTGTTACACACGAGTTGAAAATATTTCAAACGCTATATATGTATATATTATAAGAATTTTTACATTCTTCTCTGCAAAACCACAAGATGTAGAAAAAACATATATAAATAGTGGAATGAGAAACAATATAAATATACAAATAATTGAATTGTTAAAATAATAGTCATACTAAAAAAGGGAATACAAAACCAGTTGTAAATAATTAATTGTTGTTAAAATCGGTTATTAAATCATTTGAAAGTAAATAGTTGGTTATGATTATAAAAAACGTTAATTAGTGAGGTTATGATTATAGAAAACATTAATTAGTGAACTATGCGACAATTCTATAGATGGAAACATGATGACTTGATAGCCTATGTGAACATGCTAGTTGAATGCCATGTGAATATCTTGTATTACATGTTAAAAATATATGTACAAAGATATATTAAATCTATACTTCTATATAGATTATGTCTACAAATATATACACTAATGAATCTATATTACATCTATGATAATTGTTTATATATCGAATAATGAATCTACAATATATATAAACGAAATCATAAAAATCATACGTGTTGCGATGTGTAACATCCTAAAATTTTAATGTTGAATAAAGAAAGTTATGTTTAGTGATTTCGCGTTAATTATTGGATATCGAGTAAGGAGCGGATCATGGACTTGGATTAATTGAGATGGGTTAAATGAGAATGGGCCTTAGGTCCATGGATTTAAGGGATATAAATATCCCCTAAACTCTAAAATATCTTTCATTTCACCATATTCTCTTACACTCCAAAACACACACACACCTCACACCAACACCGCCGCCGGCCGAGGGAAGAACCGAGCCAGATCCGAGAGAGAGAGCGATTAGTTGTGATAACAAGTTAAACAAGATCCAAACAAGCTCAGAAAGGTATGATTCTTGATCTTTGAAGTTTAAAGATCCAAGTTTTATAGTGTAGATACGACCGAAAATGGTCGGGAAGCGTAGTGGGTGATGTCGAACCTTAACAAGGGTGTTAAAATCGCCAAAATGCTCAATAAAAACCAAAACAGCGGCTGATCTGGGCAACTTCGCCTGCAACTGGGCAACTTCGCCTTCAAAGCGATAACTTCGCCTTCAAAGAGATAACTTCGCCTAAGGCCAAGTTCGCCTAATTGATAACTTCGCTTACAGCCAAGTTCGCCTGATGACAACTTCGCCTAGAGCTAAGTTCGCATGAGGTTTAACTTCGCCTAAAGCCAAGTTCGCCTGATAACTTCGCCTAGAGCTAAGTTCGCCTGAGGTTTAACTTCGCCTAAAGCCAAGTTCGCCTGATAACTTCGCCTAAAGCTAAGTTCTCCTAAGGTTTAACTTCGCTTAAAGTCAAGTTCGATTAGAAAATAAATTAAAAATCTAATGAAAAATGTGTTAAGAAAGTTAACTTCGCCTAAAGCCAACTGGGCAGCTCGACCCCAGCCAGGGGCTTTGCCCCTTGGACCCTGCTAGGGGCTGCCGCCCCTAGACCCCGCTTCCAGGGGCGCTGCCCCCGGACCCCCGTTCGTTGTGGGTCATATAAAGATAGAAATACATTATGAGAAGTGATAGTTAATTGATACGTATACTTATTATACAGTCAGCCGTGCACAACTGAAGAAAGGATTACGATTAACGGTGAACGTAACCGTGTTCAGGTGAGTTCTAGCCCCATTCCTTGTTATGTTTTCGGGGCTGTGTGCATACTTGATGTGTTGTTAATACATTTATCCTAAGTGATAAGTGTATGCCATATGTGATATATGTGATATGTATGAATGATTGCTTGATGGTACGTGAACGATCTTCGGATATTGCACGTACTGTCAGGTTGTAACGTTATAAATAAGGTAAGTATGATATGTATGTTTATGTGTATGAACGTAATAAAGTTAATAAAAGAAGGAAATGACGGTTGTATGGTTGTATGGTTACGAAAATGGTACCGAGCCCTAATAATACTCGAGGTATGATGTATGGTTGTATGGTAACGAAGAGGGAATCGAACCCTTCTAATATTCGAGAACTAGGGACCAGACCCTTATAATATCTGTGATGTTAGGGACCAGACCCTTATAATATCTGTGATGTTATGGAATCGAACCCTTCTAATATTCGAGAACTAGGGACCAGACCCTTATAATATCTGTGATGTTAGGGACCAGACCCTTATAATATCTGTGATGTTAGGGAATCGAACCCTTCTAATATTCGAGAACTAGGGACCAGACCCTTATAATATCTGTGATGTTAGGGACCAGACCCTTATAATATCTGTGATGTTAGGGAATCGAACCCTTCTAATATTCGAGAACTAGGGACCAGACCCTTATAATATCTGTGATGTTAGGGAATCGAACCCTTCTAATATTCGAGAACTAGGGACCAGACCCTTATAATATCTGTGAGGTTATAGGGCGAGAGGCTCTTTAAAACGTATGATTATGTATGTAAAGAAAGTATGAAGGTAAAAATGAAAGTATAAACACTTAGGTGTGTATGAAGGAAAGTTAAGAGGTTAAGTATGAAATGTAAGAATGTATTGTATGATTATGTGATTAACTAGAACTCACTCAGCGTAGCTGACTTTTAGTATGCACGCAGGTGAGTAGGATGAGGCAGCTCGCTTGAGGAGACACGTGGCACTGAATAAGAGTCTGGCATCTGAAGACTTATGATGTTTTAATTTTAATGCTTTAATGTTGAAAGACAAATGATGTTTTGAGACAAGTTATGAATTATGTAATGTTTTATGAAAGTTTTATATTCCGCGTAAATGTTTTAATTAACTCTGATTTTTAGAACTGTGTTTATGAGTAAATCCAACACGAAAGTAGGGCTACCGGTAACAGGGCCTTACACGATGTGGTCGTTCCCCCATTGTTTTGGAGTCACTAGATTTGCTTGATTTTAAATAGAGACTTCTCATGCAACAAAAAAAGGAAAGTTCAAAGCTATAATTTATCTAATTATTATTGTTATTAGTAGTCAAACGGTTTTAATGTAAAAATAATTTCATATTGATTTAATAAAAAATAGATATCTACTTATTTAAAATTCAAATTGTTGAATGAAATTAAAGAATATACCATATACCATACTTAAGATAGCTATATAAATCTAATATAATAGTTTAATAATTAAATTAACATTTTGAATTAAAGAAAAATATATATTTTAAGGTTATATGAAATATCATAGAAGCTAAAAATACAAAGATTTTTTAATATATAAAAATAGTAAATGTTTTTCAAAATAAAAGTTTTACTATAATTACGTTAGTTGACCCATTGACCCACTTATTTAATTTCACTCATTTACTTTTAAGAATTAAAATACAAATCCATTGACTTATTATTGTTTAACAATAACAATTTAGTTACAAATCCATTGTTGACCCATTCACCCATTCACTTATAATTGTCAACATTGACTTAGAAATACGATTTACTAATTAACAATTGAGTTACATATATATAACTAAATTAGTAACTTTTTATTTTCACACCTTATATGAATTACAATACATACTACATAATTAGTAACTTACATTTTACATTATGTAACATTTCATTTTACAGAACTACCATTACATAAAATTCAAAAATTTTGAAATATATTATTTGTATTTCGAATCTAATTATGTAACATTGCATATTATTTGAAAATCCATTAGTTACGATATCAATTTGAATTTTGACCTAACAAGGTAATCAGTTTCATATAAATTTGAATTTTGACATATGCAACAAAAAAAGGAAATTTCAAACCTATAATTTATCTAATTAATATTGTTATTAGTAGTCAAACGGTTTTAATGTAAAAATGATTTCATATTGATTTAATTAAAAATAGATATTTACTTATTTAACTTAATACATTTAACTAAATGGTATTTGAATTGAAATAAAACAAAAGTTTAATTACAAATAATTTATAATAAAATATACATTTATTTATTTATTAATGTTGAAATGAAACTCATAATACCTTAAAAACTTTAGCTGTATATTTAATCAGGCTATTATGGTTTATTTTGTTTTTTAGATTGTGAAGCAAAACAATTCTTTTTTTTGTAAAATATCGAAGAAGTTAATGGTGGGCTAATATGATTATAATATGTTCGTATCTTCATTTGGTTTTTTAGTTTAGGTGTATAGTAAGTTTGTGTAAGTATTAACCTTTTATGTATACAGTCTAAATGTTTAATATTTTGGTTACAAACTTATGTTAAATATTTTTGTTGGTTTAATATGTTAGTTATGAAATTTTATGGTTGTCTATATGTATTTGGTTGTTTATATGTTTTCAACCAATGTGTAACATGGGCTACTATTCTAGAAATATATTGGTGGGTTAGATACTTTTACATAAATAAATTTCTGATCATCTATGTGGATTCAAGTTAGCTGAGAGACTTCATATCCAGTAGAATAAGTTGTGTTATTGTTGTTTCCTGTGTAACATTTCTAATTTTCATGTCTTTAATATATTTATGAATACCAAATATAAATAACCTACAATTGTCACTAAAGTTAATAGTATTTGGTTTCCTGTTTTCTAATTTTTTTGTTTTATGTTTTAAAATCATTCATTATGTAAGAAAAATTGTAACATCATGCTCTATAAATTCTGTTTTATATATGTTGTTCATTTTTTTCATATGCTAACCATATTATATTCTATTACAGATGTCTTCAAAATTAAAGAAAATGTAATTTTTGGTCAATCAACTCCTTCCAATAAGAAGATTTCAAACGGTTAGTTATTTTCATATTTTTTAGTTACCCTTTAAAATTTTAAGTATGCATTTTTTTTTGTAAACGTGCAGCTTCAACGCCAAGAGAACTACTTATTAACATTTTGAGCGGTTACATTTTATTTTAAACGCGTTAATACACTATATTGTATTAAAGTATAATTTTTTTATTAACTAAAATATAGTAAATAAAATTTGATATGTTATTACCTAAAAATTAGACACTTGTAGCAGAAAATTATAAACGATTTTTAATATTTTTATTATTAACTACATTATATCTCTTTGATAAACAAATTTTTAATAATATTGAATGTATGTTTACATATTTCTTTTTTCTATTTTCTTTTTAGAATTGATAGAAACATAATTTTCAGTTATCCATACTATTTTATTTTTTAAAACCAATTAAAATATATGTTTTAATTAAAATGTGTATGCGAATAAATTATGTTAATTAGAGGCGCAAAAATATTTCTCCTTATTTTTTACTTATATCTGGTTTACTCAATTTATATTGTTTCCATACTTGGCAACAAAATTAACAAATTTAGTTGTGCTTCATATAAAAAATCAATTTTTTGGTTTTTAATTAAGATCATACCAATTATTTTTTTAGATTTTAATTTGAACTAAAATTTCCAAAAACACATTATGCTAAATAAAATCAAAAATACCAAAATTATTTTGACTCATAGATTGGTTCTAAAAGTCGATGTGACAATAATGTTACTAAGGAATATGAATCAGAAGAACGGTTTGTGTAATGGAACTAGATTGCGAGTAATTAAGTTGGGAAATGTGTTTTGTTGAAGTCAAAATTATTTCAGGTACTAATAATGGTTATTGCAATTATATAATTCGTTGTGGTGTAACACCTTCAGATATGAAACTTTCGTTTAAATTGAAGAGAATGTAGTTTTTTTTCCCGTTGTAGTCTGTTTTGCAATAACCATTAATAGAAGTCAAAGTCAATCTCTAGCAAAAGTTAACATATATCTCAGAGACCCGGTGTTTTATACATGGACAACTCTATGTAGCTTTATCAAAAACGAAGAGTGGTGTTAAAATTCTTATTAAAAAAGGAAGATAAAGTTACAAATAAAGAATCAATATGGTTCATAAGGAAGTCTTTTTAATAGCTTTTGTATTTTACATTTTTAACTTTTGATTACGTTTTCAAAGACTGTAATTTGAATGTTACTTGGGTTTATCTTTGTATTTCACAATCATTTGTTTTCGTACAAATATTATTTACAACTTAAAGTATGTTGTTGTCCTGAATAACATATAACAACTAATGTTGTC